>NC_140483.1:53077500-53157500 GCF_964271855.1 Acomys minous
ATTTGTTGACTGCAAAGAACACCCTGCGAGATGGCTAACGCAGCTGTCCCAGAAATGCTTCCACCAAGTGCTTCTTACGCTGTGGTCTCAGGAATGCAAGGTGCTGACTGACTCAGGCCTGCAACACACAAGCCACACGGATCACCCAGTTTGGGGGAGCTATGATCCATCGTGGATCACCCAGTTTGGGGGGTGGACTCGCATCAGATTCACCTAAATCTCCTGCGTCACAAGTGGGAGAGGCTGTGCGGGTTCCCCAGAGAAAACTCAGTGTATGAAAAGCAGATGTATGCCGGACTGTGGTGGCGCACACCTGTAACCCCAGCACTTGGGAGGCGGAGGCAAGAGGATCGCTGTGAGTTCAAGGCCAGCCTGGTCTACAAAGTGAGTGCAGGACACCCAAGGCTACACAGAGAAACCCTGTCTCAGAAAAAAAAAAAAGAAAAAAGAAAGAAAGAAAGAAAAGAAAAAGAAAAAGAAAAGAAAGGAAAACAGATGAACAGATGCATGAAAAGGTGCTGGAAAGTCAAACCTCTAAGTATCTATATAGAAATAAATTATAGATTTAGTCTGCCAGAGGCAACCCTTTCTTGTGATATTCACCTGAAGCTGGTATCCTTTTTAAATATGACCGGCAGGTATGTGACTTCTCAATATTAATATACATCCTCTGTATTTGGGGGGGGGGCGGTATTTTTATTTTATGTGTATGGGTGGTTTTGTCTGCATGTATGTCTGTGCACCACACTTGTGTTGTGGATGCAGAAGATAGAAGAGGGCATTGGAGCCACTGAAACTGGAGTTACAGACAGGTGTAAGCTTCCGTGTGGGTGCTGGGAACTGACCCTGGAGCCTCTGCAAGAGCAGCCGGGGCTTTTAACCACTAAAGCCATCTCTCCAACTACTCCCCTGCATTTTTAAAAAAGATTTTTTGACACAAGGTTTCTTTATGTAGCTTTGGCTGTCCTGGACTTGCTTTGTAGACCAGGTTGGCCTCAAACTCACTGAGATTAAAAAGATTTATTTTATGAGCCAGGAATGGTGATGCCTACCTTTAATCCCAGCACTTGGGAAGCAGAGGCAGGCAGATCCTAGCCTACAGAGTGAGTTCCAGGACATCCAGAGTTATGTAAAGAGACCTGTCACAAATTATATACATAAAGTGTTTTGAGTGTTTTGCCTGTATGTAGGTTTACTACGTTCATTGCAGTACCTGTGATGGCCAGAAGAGGGCACCAGCTCACCTGGAACTGGAGTTACCAACGGCTGTGAGCTGGAATTCAGCCTGGGTCCTCTGGAAGAGCAGACAGTGCTGATTTTAGATCACAACATATTCAGGCAGAACCTCATTTAGATTTTTTTAAACACATTTTTGGAGCAAAACAACTAGTTTCCATTAAAAATGAACTATGTTCTTAATCTACAGAAGCACAGCAAAAGTATATGACAAAGGACACGGGATGTCACTAACTGGGTTCAGTGGGAGAGAAGACAGAGAGACAGTGAAAAAGAAAGGAAAAGAGGAGAAGAGGGAGGGAGGGGGAAGGAGGGGGGAGGGAGGGAGGGAGGGAGGGAGGGAGGGTAGGCATGAAGTTGGGAAGGGATATGAGGGAGGGAATCCAGGAAGAATAAGAAGCAAGAAGAGGGTCAATATGATTAAAATATATTATATAGATGGGTATGCAAAATACATATATTAAGTGCTCAAAAAATGAACACTATATAAAAATAGAGACTCTGACCCCCTCCATGCACTGCAATGAAGGCACCACCTACCAGTGACAAGCCAAAAAACCAAGCAGAGGACTAATATTAATAAAGGCCTAAAGTATGCTACCTTTTTTTTTCAAGAGAGAAAATTAGGGCCTATACTTGTGTGTGTGTGTGTGTGTGTGTGTGTGTGTGTGTGTGTGTGTGTGTATAAAGACTGGGAAATTGTTACAATCTTTCCAGTGTATATCTCAATGGCAGAGCAGTAGCTTCCAAGGTCAGAGGATTTTTGTTAATTTCATGTTTCCTTTTTGTTAATTTAATGTTGCTTTTCGTTCTGATTTTGAAACCCAAGAACACAACATTTCTTAGAAACAAAATAAATTCTTTCTAAAAGTAAGGATGGGGCAAGCCAGGCGCATTTGACACACAAGCTGAGAGCCAGAGTTCAACTTCCAGAATCTGTATAAAGGTAAAAGGACAGAACTGACTCCACAAAGCTGCCCCCGATCTCCAGTGTACATCCACCCCCCCCATCTCTCTCTCACACACACAAATAGCAAATAAAAATAATAATTCTTTTAGAGTAAGAATAGGCAAATTGCCAAATACTTTACAGACAGTATACAGTTTGTACTTGACTAACAGTGTGACTTTGAGGAAGTCACTTAACAATTTGCAATCTCTGTTTTCACCTACAAACTGAGAACAGGGCCAAAGAGACAGCTCAGTGGTAGAGCGCTTGCTTAGCATGTGCAAAGCCCTGGAGTCAATCCCCAGGACTTAGTAGGGGAAGGGAAGCATTGTACACCTTCCTCAGGATGTGAGGGAAAGCAAGAAGTGTGTTTGATTAAGTGTGTGCAGTTCTGTGTGCATGTGAGTGCTGTGCCCAAGGAGGGCAGAAGACGGCACAGGAGTCCCTGGAGCTGCCCCACAGAAGCAAAGGAACTAAACTCAGACCCCTACCGAGAGCATCAAGTGCACTTACCTGCTGCCCCCCTTCTCCCGGCGCCTTGAGCAGAGACTAGGTCTTAGCAAGATCCAGCACCCAGGGGAAATACCTAAGGGACGTCAGGTGTGATATGTCAGATGAGACACATCAGCTGTGACAAGTCAGGTGTGACACTGCTGCTGCTGCTTATGACGGCGAGTGGTTGAAGAAAATAAAAGGCCGGGACTGAGATACAGTGGCATAGCACTGTCCTAGTGTGCACAAGTTCCTGGGAGGGAGGGGGTGCAGGGGGAGGGGTCTTAGGGTTTCCATTGCTGTGATAAATAAAGACCATGATCATAAGCAACTTGAGGAGGAAAGGGTTTATTCCGGCATACCACACTCAGGTCATAGAGAAGTCTGGCAGGAACTGAAAAAAGGCAGGAACCTGGAGGCAGGAGCTGATGCAGAGGCCATGAAGGGGTGCTGTTTACTGGCTTGCTGCCCATGGCTGGCTCAGCCTGCTTTCTTATAGAACCCAGGACCACCAGCCCAGGGGTGGCACAGCCTACAGTGAGCTGGGCTCCTCCCACATTACTCCTCAATCCAGAAAAGGCACCACAGGTTTGCTCCCTAGCCAATCTAGTGAGGATATTTTCTCACTTACAGTTCTCTCTTCCAACGTAACTCTGGCATGTGTCAAACACTGACATAAAGCCAAGCCATAGGTGACAGCAGTGTATACCCCAGAGGCAGGAGCAGAGGCAGGTGGATCTCTGTGAGTTCAAGGCCAGCCAGGGCTACACAGCCTCTCTATCTCAAATAAAAGGAAGAACGTGCTGTTCTTGAGCAAGCCTAATCTTCTGAAGTTATCAGCATTTCACTCTTTCCCATAGCCTGGAAATAAATGAAAAAAATAAAATAAAAAAGGGAGACTCTCTACCGATCACTACATATAGTAAAAGCTGTCGGGTGGGCTATGCTAGCACACACCTGTAGTCCTAGCACTTGGAAGCGGGAGGACCAGGAGTTGAAACTCAGCCTGGGATACATGACACCTCGCCCCTCCCCAGCGAAAAACTAAAATTAAAAATAACTAATATCAGGCCAGGCATGGTGGCGCACGCCTTTAATCCCAGCACTCAGGAGGCAGAGGCAGGCAGATTGCTGTGAGTTCAAGGCCAGCCTGATCTACAAAGGGAATCCAGGACAGCCAAGGCTACACAGAGAAATCCTGTCTTGAAAAACCAAAAGAAAAAAAAAAAAAGAAAGAAAACTAGTATTTTAAAAAATCAGTTGGTAGTATGTGCCTTTAATCCCAGCACTCAGGAGTCAAAGGCAGAAGAATCTCTATGAGTTCAAGAACAGCCTGATCTACAGAGCAAATTCCAGGTAGCCAGAGCTACACAGAGAAAACCTATGTGAAAGACAAAAACAAGAAACAGCCAATACAAGGGCCAAGGAGATGGCTCAACTGGTGATGTGCCTGAGTTTGGTCACCATAACCTTGGCAAAAAAGGAACCAACTCCCCAAGAGTTGCCCTCTGACCCCTCTATATGCATGCTGTGGCACACATGTGAGTGCCACACACAGATATGTGCAAAATACATAAATAAATGGGGGGGGGGATTGTCCTCTGACCTCCACATGCTTGCTGAATGCAGCACATGTGTACACACATCATAAGTATAAGCACATGAATATTACATATGCTGTTGTGTTGTGGTTTTTTTGTTTGTTTTTTTGTTTTTGTTTTTAGGCAGGGTTTCACTGTGTGCCCTTGGCTGTCCTGGACTCACTCTGTAGACCAGGCTGGCCTCGGATTCACATCGATCAGCTATTTTTTTTATTTTACTTTTAAGAAACTAAATGCCAAATCTATGTAAAAGGCTCAGCAAAGACCTTCTTGCCTTTCAAACTTTAGAAAGGTTCCTGAGCCCAGCAGTGGTGACACACACCTTCAGTCCCAGCAAAGGGATCTACAGAGTGAGTCCAGGACAGCCAGGCCTACACAGAGAAACCCTGCCTCTAAAAGCCAAAAGAGTAAGATAAAATAAAATAGAAAGGCTCCTGAGGGTCCTCTTCTCTGCCAGACTTCCTTCTCGGGCCCTGTTTTCAGCCTGTCTTGTCCACCTTTGTTATCGGAGCATCCTGTCCTGCCTTGAGGAAGATTCCTATCCAGGCTGCTTAGCAAGAGTCCCTGCAGCAGAAGAGAACCAAAGCAGAGGCCACTGTCAGACAGTGTGAGAGTGGTGTCACCATCTGAAACAGAATGTCTCCATCGAATCCCCCGTCTCAGGGCTCAGGGAGCTCCAAAGGAGAGGAGGCAGAAAGGGTGTGTCCGTTGCAGATTATGGCTTCTTGCGTATATGCATTCCCTGGCAGTGTCATATGGGCAGTGTGTGTGTGTGTGTGTGTGTGTGTGTGTGTGTGTGTGTGTGAACATGAGTTCCTATGTCTTGTGTCTTCTCTTGGGTTCTTTCCCCCTGTTTGTTTGTTTTCTCTTTTATATTATATTATATCATATTATATTAATTCATTTTTATTATTCCATAGAACCATGTCTGTTTTCTTTTTTTTTTTAAGATTTTTTAAAATTAGTATACAGTGCTCTGCCTGCAGGCCAGAAGAGGGCATCAGATCACATTATAGATGGTTGTGAGCCACCATGTGGTTGCTGGGATTTGAACTCAGGACCTCTGGAAGAACAGTCAGTGCTCTTAACCTCTGAGCCATCTCTCCAGGCCCCCATGTCTGTTTTCTAATGAGAGACAGAGAAGGTGTGGATCCAGATGGGAGGAGAGGTGGGAAGAAGCCAAGAGCAGTGGAGGGAGGGGAAGCCATAATCAGAATATATTGAGAGAAAACATTTTCTCTGTGTAGCCCTGGCTGTCCTGGAACTCACTCTGTAGACCAGGCTGTGCTTGAACTCAGATGCTCCTGCCTCTGCCTCCCGAGCCCTGGGATTAAAGGTGTGTGCCACCGCTGACCGGCTGGTTTTGGGATGGTGTTGAGATAGGATATCTCCTTGGTGACCACTGGAAATATGCAATGAGTTTTTCCACAGTTATAAGCCACTAAGCCTGTGGCAGCAGTTTATGCCAATTGCCCCATGGCATGCTGGGATACCATGCAGATTAAAAGAATTTTTTTTTATATACAAGGATATGCTTACTGGATTAAAAAGGCTTGTGAGTCCATGTTAGAACCTGGACACAATTTCTATCTCCGGGTCCTGTGATAAGATTCGATTCCCAGGGCACAGAAAAGGCCAGAGCAATGAAAACTCCCCTCCCTCTCCCCCCCCCACCCCGCTGTGTGTCCCCCGGGGAGGGGGGGCCCATCCCTTCACACAACCTGGGTGCCCTGACAACATTAGGAAAGAACTCGTGAGAGACACCTCATTCCTTCAGGGTCACTCCCAACCCTGACAGCCAGCCGGTCTCAACTTTCTGTTTCTCGCACTTTACTAGCAAGTCCACGGGAAGCCCCTCACCCCACCCAGCCCTTGGGTACCACACCCTCCCACAGGCATTGACAGAAACGCCACGAGTTAGTAAGAGGCCGCCTGGGCTGCATAGTGAGGCCCTATCTAACACAATGAAAGGAGGGGATGTTCCATCTCTACCAACAACTTGACTCCTGGGCTCAGGTGATCCTCTGGCCTCAGCCGGCTAAACAGCAGGACTACCAGGGTGCTGCCACACCCCACACCAGATAGCAATGGCTCTGCGCTAAGAACATGTCTATAGAACGCGCTTCCGGGAGCACCTCACTTCATCCTCAAAACTGTGAACTCATAGTCCCAGGAAAACTCCACACATCCTTTAAAAACCCTACAGCACTGATCGGCGGATTAGAACACCTCTCCTTGTGGAGAGGTGGAGTGTTGCAGATTCCAGAGCCAAACGACCTTGAGCTATCTTTAGACTGCCCCCTCCCCACCCCACCCCTAGTTTTTTGAGACCCGGTTTCTCTGTGTAATAGCCCTGGCTGTCCTGGACTTGCTTTGTAGACCAGGCTGGCCTGGAACTCACAGAGATCTGCCTGCTTCTGCCTCCCAAGTGCTGGGATTAAAGGCACGCACCACCATGCCCAGCTATTGTTAGACTCTCTATTGCAAGCCTATGTGACTAACTTAACATCCATATGCCTAACATGTGAGGTCTTTGGGGATGCACTAACTGTCTACCATGCTAATTTCTACCAACTCAGAAGAATATAGCATCAGATAGCATCTACAACCTGTGACAGATTTCCCTCATTTTGCTGTAACCCACCTTGCAGGTGTTTCCACAGATGGGAGCTGTTACTATGAAAACTTCATGAAGCTGTTACCACTTTGGAGCATGGTATTCCGGGCAAGCAAAACCCATGTCCCTATTTGCCTTAGAATAAACACTCCCTTTGAAGTGAGAGCTATGTTTTGTGTTGACACAGCCCTGTTTTAAAC
Organism: Acomys minous; assembly: GCF_964271855.1. Taxonomy (NCBI): domain Eukaryota; kingdom Metazoa; phylum Chordata; class Mammalia; order Rodentia; family Muridae; genus Acomys; species Acomys minous. The sequence goes on from NC_140483.1 coordinate 53,084,596, forward strand.
AGGAGGAAACTGAGCCACAGTTGACTTATCCTGGATCATGAAGCCTGCTGGGCAGAACTAAGGTTTTTTTGTTTTGTTTTGTTTTGTTTTTTGTTGTTGTTGTTTGTTTTTGTTTTTTGAGTCCCACCAGCTTCTTTTCCAGCTTCAACCTCAGGAGCCGCCTCCTCCTTCCTCACCGAGATAAGGTCTTGATGACCTTAGTTGGTTGTTGGGGTTGACACTGAGAGCCACCTTTGCCCTCACACCAAACATCTGTGAGCCTCACCGCAGCAAGAGCCTGGCTTCCTAAACTGCTTTCCTCTCAGGAGACTCCAGAGCTGCATTAGGAACAGAGACTAACATGTTGAATACCTGGTCAAAGTCAGGGCAACTCCAGAAGGAAGGCTGTTTTCCAAGGCAGGCTGGTGGTGCTTCGGGTCCCCACAGGCTCGCTCCGCCCTTCCCCACTCCGACCCGGAGTAGTGTGGAGTGAGAGACCCAGCACCCACCCAGAGAAGCAGAGTCTCTCTGCAGCCAGCCTGGCAGCCAGCAGGAAAGCTCGGCCTCACCTGGATCCAGGAGCGCTGAGCCAGCTGCTCACCAGGTGGTGGAGAAGGCTTTGTTAATGCAAAGAAAACAGAACCCAGGGCAAGACCCACCTCAAGGTCAATGATGGCTAATGGAAGTGACTTTGCCCCTTTTCAGTCTTTTTGGGGAGCAGAGCATGTGGCACACAAATACCAGCACTGGGGAGGCAGAGGCGAGGGGATTTTTGTGACTTCAAGGCCAGCTTGGTCTACAGAGAAAGTTCTAGGATAGCCAAGGCCGCCTATTGAGACCTAGTCAAAAAGAGAGAGAAGGAAAGAGAATCAAAAAAGAAAGAAACAAACAAATGCGATGAGATGAGGTTCTTTTCTCCTTTTGGTCATTGTTTCTTCCACTCGCCGCCCCGCCACCCCACATACACACACAAGATTTCTGTGTAGCCCTGACTTTCCAGGAACTCCCTCTGTAGACCAAGTTGGTCTTGAACTCAGATGCACCGACGTCTGCCTCTGTAGAGAGAAAAGGCGTACACCTGTTTGGCTCTTCTGCTTTTTTAAAGGAATCCTTTTATTCTCAAAGGTGACACAAGCATGCTATATAAGCAAAAAAAACAAAAACTTCTAAACCAATTACGAAGCCCTAGTCCTCCAGAGCTTACATTCCAGGCTCCAGTTCCAATTTACCCAGCGCACCGTGCGCTCTGGCGGCTAATTAATATCTTGGATTTTTTTCCCTCAAAAGCCAGAGTGTCGTTTCACGGGTGAGCAGGATCCGGGAAGGCCTCAGTGGGTTTGCTCTTCGTTCCTATAAAACTCCAGTGTTGGAAGGAACCTGAACGCAGAGCTGGAGGTGTAGGAGGGATCCTGGGTCGCCATCAAGGCTGTCCCGGTTAGTACAGTGGGCTCCCCCTGGAAGGCAGCCCCATCTAACCAACCTCAGGGAACCCGGTTCCTGCGTTAAAGAATCGCGTCTGCTCTGCAAACCGGTTTGCACGCAGCTGGGGCGGCTTTTATTACCTATCCAGAGGGCAGTCCTGGTAACCCAGAGTGTTCCTCAGGCTCCCCTCTCTAAAAAAAGTCCGTCTGCCGCCGGCCCCCTCCCCCGCCCCCGCCCCCGCGCCCGCCCCGCCGCCCACGTCTTTTGGAAACTCATCAAGGGAACCCTCTTTTCAGTTTCAAGCGGTCTTGCTGAGAGGTGCCAAGGTCATTCCCAACACCTGTGGTCTGGCCTGATGCCCGAGGGAGGTGTTTGACCACTCGCGGGGAGCCAGTCAAGAGGCAAAAACCACACCGAGTCTCCTTGATGCAATTACCCTCGTCATTCAGAAGCAGGGCTCCTGGGCTTTGTCGATGGTCTTGGGAAAGCCTATTAGCCTCCCATTCCCGCAGCTAGAGCCGCAGCACCTCAAGCTAAAGAGAGGCCGCCGCGGCGCTTCTTGCGGACGCGGTGCTAACACCGGAGGGAATGGCGCATCCAGCATCGCCGCTGATCGCATCCTTCCACTGCAGCCCTGGCCTCTCAGCGGCTTTGCCAAGGCAGCCGGCGCTGCTGCTCACTGCCTGAGTTCCTACAGGGAGGGATTCCCATCAGATAAAACTGCCTGAAGATGACCTAATTTGTCCATTCAGAAAAATAAATCCATCCTACCCACATACTGTTGTTATGGTTCCCATTCTTAAATTATACATAAAAGGCCCAAGCTATACCCGGCCTGTTTTAGACATTGCAGAACACGAATCCTAATAAGATGCATATCTTAAGGCCCACAACATGTATTATCGGAGACACTCCTGTGTAATTTCACACCTGTTGTCCTAAGCATACTGTTTAAATTCTGTAAAACTCCTTTCTTACAATGTGTTCATTCACTACCTTAGACCTGCCTGCTGCCTTTTCGGTCTAAGATTACTTTTTGGTGAAAAAAATAAAAAATGCGGATGGGGAGGTGACTCAGTCGTTAAGGCTGCCAAGCCAGGTAATCTTTCATTTCCCAGGAGCCAACACATTTTTTAATTTAAAAAAAATTATTTATTTATTATATTTTATTCACCTTACATCCGGATTGTTATCCCGCCCTCCTGTATCTTCCTGTTCCCACCCACCCTCCCTCCCTCTTCTGCCCTATTCCCCTCCCCTAGACCTCTGACAGGGGCCCCTTCCCCCACTGTCTGACCACTGTCAGGTCTCATCCCAATAGCCTGCATCCCCTCCCCCTGTGTGCCAACACATTTAAAAAATAATAAATAGCCCAGCAGTAGTGGTGGCAGAGGCAAGCGAGTCTCTGAGTTCGAGGCCAGCCTCGAATTCCAGGACAGATACACAAAGAAACCCTGTCTGCAAAAAAAACAAATAAATAAGTACATAAACAAATGGAATAGAATGTGATGGCATACATTTGGGGGGAGGCGTGGCAAGAAGATCAGGGTTCAAGGTCAGTCTCCCCTACATGGGACATTACAGCAAAAGAAACATATATAAATTCATCCATTTTTTTTTTAATTCCAAAAGGATACACCATATCACCCACTAGCTCACCTTCAAGTCCCTTTACAATTTCTTGTTTACTTTGTCTTCCTTTATGATGGTCTTTTTAAGTATAAATGAATTCATAAGCATAAATGAATTTCCTAAGTCCCACAACACATCTGGGAGACCACACACATTCTCCGTCTGGATGTCAGTCCTCGTGTGCTTCCGGTCAGGAAGACTTGTGAGGGCGGGGCTGTGGTTCATTTGGTGGGATGCCTGCCTGGCACTGAGGGACTCAGGGGCAGCTCACCTGCCTCTGCCTTCTCAGTGCTTGGATTACAGGCCTGTGCCACACCTGACAAGACCTTAGCTGTAAGTGTTTTTTGTCAACCTTATAAATCCCAAGGGTGAGGTGGGGGAGGGCTTGTTTGTTTGACTTTTTTTTTTCCCCCGCCCCTTAAGTAACCATACACAGGGCCAACATGTCAGAATCCTGAATAAGAGAAGTTCTGAAAAATAACCTTTTTCCTTTATGGAAAAACTGAACCCAAAGTGTGATGCATTCCACTTTCATTGAGTCAGCCTCTCCTTTCCCCTCACACACCTGGAGCTTTAAATTAGTCCCTGCGGTGTAGACCTATGAAGTGGTCAAGAGAAAAGGCCACCCACCCTGGTCCAGACCTCTCAGGCCTTTTGTGTCACAGCTACCAGGAAAATGCAGGCAGACACAGACACACACACAAACACACATGCACACACACACAGACACAGACACACACACACACACACAAACCCCCTGAGAACAAAACAACAGCCTGAGGGCTTCAAAAACCAAAACTCACTAATCTAACTGTTATCCAATAAAAACATTTTATAAAAGGAATTCCAGGTGGGTCAAGCACCAGGGCTGCTGGGAAGAAGAGGAGACTGAGTGAGAGAGATTGTGTCTGAGTCACAAAGCCTCTTTCTAGCCAGTGAGGCCTGGTAGAAGCTGCGACAGGAGGATTACCAAGTTCAAGGGCAGCCTGGGGAATTTAGTGAAGCTTCAAATTTTATAAAAGAGGGGAGGGGGAGGGAGAGGGAGGGAGGGAGGGAGAGAGGGAGAGAGAGGGAGAGAGAGGGAGAGAGAGGGAGAGAGAGAGAGAGAGAGAGAGAGAAAGAGAGAGAGAGAAAGAGCACATTAAGGATGTAGGTCAGTGGTACAGCACTTGCCTAGTATTTCTGAGGTCCTAGGTTCAAACCCCAGCACTGCATTAAATAAATAAGTAATCATCAGACAATTGCCTTTGGCTCTGCCTACACTTGGCTCCCTGCAGCTCACTTTCTCCCGGGACCCGCACATTGAAGACAACAGGAATACAGGGGATTAGGGTTTAGTTTGTCTCCTGTTGCTCAAGACATTTAATGGAAGACTAGACAAAACCTACATTTCCATAAATACCAATTGATTGGCGGCTGGTTGATCCACTGAGGTCCTTCTAAAGGTAATTATTATCCTCCGAAAGAAGCTGAGCTCAGATGCAAATCCCCAACCCTGGGTTTTGCCTGGAGGCTATTTTACATTTCAAGGGAGCCCCACAGTTTAAACTGGACTGTGAAAAATGAACCCAAACAGCCTGACAAACAGTTTCCAAATTCTATTCCACCCGCGACATTTGCATCCTTTCTGCTGATATTTGTCAACTGTCACCAGGCCCTATCTATCATCTTCTCCCACACAGGACAGCCTGCGACAGTGAAGGTCCATCTGTTTGATCCCTGCTCTCCAATAACGGGATTTTATGGCAACTTTTCAAAGGAAAAGAAGCGATAGGCATAACGCACCTCACCAAACACAGCCGAGCCCTTGTCGGTTGGAGATTTGCCCTTGGACTTTTTAAAGGTTTCAACAAAAGCTTAATTCCACCTCTAAGAATTAAGGGTACCACAAAGTATATGCCAGTAAACAAAGAGTTAACCCTGAGACACATCATCGTTATCAGCCATGTTAAGACCCAGAAACACCAGGTGATGGTGGCCCATGCCTTTAATCCCAGTACTGAGGAGGCAGAGGCAGGTGAATCTCTGAATTCGAGGGTAGCCTGGTCTACAGAGTTCCAAGTCAACCAAGGCTACACAGAGAAACCTTTCTGGGGCTGGGGTTGGGGTGGAGGGAAGAGGAGACTTGGAATCTTCTGCCTAAAATGCTGACATTTTAACTAGTTGGTTACATTTAAAGAGACTAAGAAATGTCCAATGTACAGATGCGGCATGTCCCACGAAAGCCTTCACTTACCAGGAAACTGAGACAGAGGGGAGGACATTCTAGTGGGACTCTAGATGAGAGAATCATGGGAGAATGGCAAAGTAGAAGGATCCAGAGGGTCCTAGAAGCCTACAAGTAGAACATTATGATAGGCAGATTTGGGCACAGGGGTCCCGCTCAAACTAAGGCACCAGCCAAGGACAATACAGGCGGTAAACCTTAAACCCCTACCCAGATCTAGCCAATGGACAGAACATTCTCCACAGTAGAGTGGAGAGTGGGATATTACTTTCTCACATACTCTGGTGCCTCACCTTTGACCATGTCCCCTGGAGGGGGAGACCTGGTGGCACTCAGAGGAAAGACAGCAGGTTACCAAGAAGAGACTTGATACCCTATGAACATATACAGGGGGAGGTAATCCCCCTCAGGAACAGTCATAGGGGAGGGGAATAAGGGGAAAATGGGAGGGAGGGAAGAATGGGAGGATACAAGGGATGGGATAACCATTGAGATGTAACAAGAATAAATTAATAAAGGAGGAAAAAAAAACAAAAAACAAAAAAACAAAAAAATCTTAAAATGAAAAAAAAAAAAAAGAATTGGTAACAGTCGTCCACCTCCAGGGTTCTCACAGGTTCACAGAAACAGAAAGTGATACTTAATTGTCAAAACTTTAAAAGCCTCAGAGGGACAAGCGCAGGGCAGTTCCTCTTTTTCTGTTCTACTCAGTCCTCTGGGGAGCTGAAGAAGTGAAAGAGGTCCTTCAGCTGTTGGTTCCAAGAAATGGTTTTGCCACTGTGAGAACGTTCTTAAAAATTACTCACTATAGATGCCGTTTAAACTACGATGCTCGATAGTAAAGCGCTAACCACAGCTCCGGAGATTCCGTTTGATTTTTACAGTCTGTGAGGACCTTTGATTCAACCGGCTGTGTGCTTTTTTTCTCTCGCTAATAAAAAAGCAGATCAAATACCGTCTCTCCACATTTGTGGCTGCTATTTAATCTCTCTTTACTCTTCCACAGAGATTTTGGGGGCAGTTTGACGAGACGCTTTGTCCACAACCTATCCAAGGCAAAGCTAGGTTGCTGCTAATGGGATCCCAATATTACATTTTACTGGTCAATTTTATTTGAGGTCAGGAAAGGGGGGGGGCAGACAAGAAGGGGGGCCGGTGAGGGCAGAGTTGAAGGCTGTCGTCTATGCTGCCACCTGTTGACCATATGCAGAAATGCACAGAAAGGGAAGAAAGGGCTCTATTTGTATTCATAGCCTATTTATTATATTCTGGCCCATAAATGCTTCTTAGATGCGGGGGAAGGGAGCTTACGGTACACTTGGAGGATATTGCGAAGGCTGTACCTATCTCCAGAAATAACCCACAATATATACTTCTACTAAAATCTTCTTTTAAAGACTTATTTAGCCGGGCGTTGTGGCACACGCCTTTAATCCCAGCACTCGGGAGGCAAAGGCAGGGGGATCGCTGTGAGTTCAAGGCCAGCCTGGTCTACAAAGCGAGTCCAGGACAGCCAAGGCTACACAGAGAGACCCTGTCTCGAAAAACCAAAAATAAACAAATAAATAAATATTTATTTTATTTAGTTTGTGTCTATGAGTGTTTTGCTCATATGTATGCCTGCGCCACATGCATGTCTACACCACATGCATGTCTACGCCACATGCATGTCTATGCCACATGCATGCCTGGTGGCTCTCAGAGGTTCGAAGAGGGCATTGAATCCCGTAGAACTGTAGTTATGCATGGCTGTCAGGTGCTCTGCGGGTGTTGGGAATGGAACTCACGTCTTGTTCTCTTAACCACAGAGCTCTCTCTCCAACTCCCACAAGATATATTTGTAGATGAATATAAAGAGCCCAAAATCCACCCGTGCACCCAAGCAAAGCAACCTCATCTGGGACAATAATTTGAATGCAAGATTATCCTTGGAAAGTTTTTTTCTTTTCCTTTGTTTCACACTAAATGGCTTTTGGTTCAAATGTGGTAGGTAACTACTATAAGAAAAACAAAACACTTTACCCCGTCCCACACAGCCACAGAGAGTTGCATTTCTGGGGTAACTGGGAGGAAATGGCTCGTTGACTTTCTGAGTGGTGTTTCCAACAGAAACAGGATGCTTTTACGCCCTCCACTGGACTCTGGATCACCAAGAGACAGGAGCAAGTGGACGGGACTGGTCATTTGGGGTTGTTTGTTGGTGGTGGGTTTTTTTGTTTTGTTTTTTGTTTTTGTTTTTTGGTTGGTTGGTTTTGTTTTTGTTTTTTTCTTGACAACATTTCTCTGTGTGACAGTCCTGGCTGTCCTGGACTTACTTTGTAGACCAGGCTGGCCTACCTCACAGAGATCACCTACCTTTGCCTTCCAAGTGCTGGGATTACAGCGTGCGCCACCTTGGCTCTGGAAACGCCTTCTGTGTTTCCATTTAGCTTTACGCAGTTAAGGTTACACAGAGCCGTCCTCTGCCTCTAGCACTTTTCTCCCCAGCTTCCGGGTTAAAACCTAAGGTCTTCCATGTGCGTGCTATGCAAGCTTTGTACCTCGGAGCCACACCCCCAGCTGCTAAGACGTTCTGAGTGTACTCCAGTGACCTCCAAATTTGGAGGCTTCCCTACTGCATCCTATTTTCCCCGTGTCCTGTCTAGGAAGAGAGACCTACCAGCTCAGTCCTTGGAGCATCTGAGAACTGCCCAAAATAACCCTTCATGGGGTGAGGGACAGGCACCCTACAGGGGTATGGATCGGTCCACCCAGCACACTCACTCTGCCAGCTGTCAACACGTGACCGAGGTGTTAGCCTAGCAAAACTCGCAACCTCTCACACCTTCTTCACGAAACCAGCACTCTGGAGGGCTGGAGAGGAGAGGTAGTTCAGAGCACTGGTTGCTCCTGCAGAGGACCTGGGTTCAGTCCCCAGTACCCAACTCAGTGCCACGGGATCTAAGCCTTTCTTCTGCCCCCACGGTCACCAGGCACACACATGGTGCGCATACAATACACACAAACACTCACTCGCACATACAAAAGAAGTAAAACTAAATCATTAAATGATTGCATGAAGTCAAAATGTCTGTGCATAGCAACAGAAACAGTTACCAGAGTGAGGAGACAAGCATCAAAATGTCACCAGCTAGCTACCTATCGTACGAGGGACTGATATTCAGAATGTGTAAAGAAAAGTGAACAAATAAATCATTTCAGTCAGGGGCTGGAGAGATGGCTCAGAGGTTAAGAGCACTGCCTGATCTTCCAAACGTTCTGAGTTCAATTCCCAGCAACCACACGGTGGCTCACAACCCTCTATAATCTGTTGCCCTCTTCTGGCCCGCAGGCATACATATAAGCAGAGCGCTGTATACATAATAAAGAAATAAATCTTTTCAAAAAATTTTTCAGTCAATAAATAAGCAAATTATATTAAGTTCCTGGAACAGCTGTGTAATTGCTACTCAAACAGATTGAGGCAGAACAGCTCATTCATGATCAAGGCCTGCTTCAGCTTTAGAATGGATTCCAACCAGCAAAGGCCTGTCTAAAAAGGAAAAGAAAAAGTGTGATTCTACCTCACACCAGGAAGAACGGCTATCATCAAGGAAGCCGACCACAACAAATGCTAGCCAGGAAGGGCAGACACACACACAATGATGGTGGCATGTAACTTGGCACAGACACTCTGGAAACCAATATGGACGTTCCTTGAGAAAAGGAAGAGAAAGTCAGGTAGTGCACGCCCTTAATCCCAGCACCACAGAGTCAAAAGCAGGTAGATCTTTGTGAGTTCGAGGCCAGCCTGGTCTACAGAGTGAGTCCAGGACAGCCAAAGGTACACAGAGAAACCCTGTCTTGGAAGAAAAAAAAAAAAAGATGGGTAAATGAAAATGTGATATAATCACAGAACATGATACACGCATGAAAATGTCACAATGCAGACCATTAATTTGTATGGGGAATTTATACTATTTTAAAAATAATAATATAAATACCATCTTTCTGTACACTGTGCATGTCCCGACCAGCTCACAGCGCCCTGCAGAGTCCTGACAGACAAAGCAGGGAGCTCTAACGGCATCGCGGCTGCCCGCTTCTGGGTTGCTCCAGGAGGCTTTACATTTTATTAATGTAATAAAACGTACCTTTCACAGTCATCTACAGTATGTAATTACAAATGCATGTTATTGATATGACCAATGTGATGCTTGAGTTTGCTTTTCCATTAATAGAAACGCGGCATTTTATGCATTAATTATACAAAGAATTAATGACGGCTTACACAAGTCCGTCTGCGTGGAGACAGTGTCGAAACAATTACACCGATGGGAGCGTGGCCCTCTCTTTAGTAAAGGCACTGTTCCAAACGATGGGTTTAAGTGCATTCGCTCCTGAGCATAAAGCGGCTGTGGACGACGAATAAATGAGCACATTCCTATAAAACCCAGTTTCACGAGAGAACAGTAGGTACTGAGCGCGCCCACTCCTAAGTCTTGTAAAAGTCCAGGTAAAGAGATTTACATTTTTGACTTTATTCTTTGCAACATTAAAACTGCAATGTCAACTCCAAACTCAACTTGTCTGGGACAGAGCCACCCTGATCTTATCCAGGGTCTGAAAGCAAAAGCTCAAGGGCCATGGCGCAACTGCCCTCTCTTTGGCTCACCCACACTTTCTGTCAATTTTAGTTCCCAATACTCTCTTGAGTCTTTCCTCGCCGCCATGCCTAACCACTGCCATACTCTGTCTTGTTTAAGCTTCACCATGTGTTGTACCTGAGCCCTCGAGTGGCCCCAGGCCCTGCTTCCCATACCCGCCGCAGGTCCACATCTCAAATCCATCCTCTTCACTGTAGCAAGAGGAATGACGAGGAAACAAACAGTGGCCCCTCTCCCTGATGCAAACACCTCCTCTGGTCTGGAGACAGGGCTTGAGCTCTCTTCCGCAGCCCACACAGGTCCCCGAGCACTAGGTTGTCACCAACCTCAGTGATCTCCCCAGCATGGAGTCCTCTGTCCCAGGAACTTGAAGAACAGGCCCAGCTCCCATTTGGTGGTGAACGTCATCTTTCAGATCCAAAGCAACATTCTCTCATGGGTCTGGCTGGGTCAGCTCCTCATTGTGAGCTTTTTCCCTGCAGAGGTACTGAGTTCAATTTCCAGCAACCACGTGGTGGCTCACAACCATCTATAATGATATCTGGTGCCCTCTTCTGGCCTACAGGTGTATGTGCAGGCAGAACACTGTACATAAAAACAAATCTTCAATAAGAAAGAGAGAAAGAAAGAAAGAAAGAAAGAAAGAAAGAAAGAAAGAAAGAAAGAAAGAAAATAAGTGCGTCACAAAACAGTGCTTTGTGTCAGGTTTTATAAAAACCATGGAAACCAAATTTGGTGGCACACCTTTAATTCCAGAACTCCAAAGGCAGAGGCAAGTGACTCTCTGAGTTCAAGCCTAGTCTAGTGTACAGAGCAAGTTCCAGGACAGCCAGGGCGACACAGACAAACCCTGTCTTGAAATGACAACAAAAAAGAATCACGGACTCTGGCACCAGGCTTTCTGGATTGGGTTCTTTTGTTTGTTTTGTTTAACATTTATTTATTTATTTATTTATTTATTTATTATGTTTACAGTGTTCTGCCTGCAGGCCAGAAGAGGGCACCAGATTTCATTATAGATGGTTGTGAGCCACTATGTAATTGCGGGGAATTGAACAGTCAGTGCTCTTAACCTCTGAGCCATCTCTCCAGCCCCCCTCTTTCGGGGTGGGGTGGGTTGTTTTGCTTTGTTTTTTTCTGTTTTGTTGGTGGAGGAGCTGAAATAGAGAGCCCTGGCTGGCCCAAAACTTTTTATATAGACCAAGCTGACCTCAAACTCCCAGAGATCCACATGCTGGGACTAAAGGCATGTGCCATCAATCTAGGCTACTTCCTGGCTTCGAATCCTAGTTCTTCCTGAATGACCACAAACATATTTCATAACTGTCTGTACCTTTTTCTTCTACTATAACTTTATGTGTAAAGGAATCATTACAAATATGTAATAAGTGGCTACTTGTTACATTTAAATGAGTTGATTATATAAAGCCACATTGAACAGTGCCTGTAACATAATAAACACATGTATGAGCCACTGTGATATTATTTCACAGGAAATTGCAACTAAAGTATTGTTCTTCTTATTAGCCATCATCATTAATGCCATTTGTACAGATACTTATTTTGGCAGAACAAAAGGTAGGAGCTACTGAAAGATCTTTTTAGATTATTTAGTTATTTATTCTTAAATTTTGTGTGTGTGTGTGTGTGTGTGTGTGTGTGTGTGTGTGTGTGTGTGTGCACGCGCGCGCGTCTTTGTATTTGTGTGTGAGTGCAGGTGCCTCCAGAGACCAGGAGTGTCAGATCCCCAGGAGCTGAAGTTGCACATGATTGTATGCCACCTACCAAAGATGCTGGAAACTGAATTCAGATTTTTTGCAAGAGCAAAACACGGTCTTAACTGCTAAGCCATTGCTCCAGCCTTGGGCCAGTGTATACAAGGGCCTGGGTTAGATCCCTGGTAAATACGAAATACATAAAGTAAACTGACATTAATGTTCTGGTTCAGAGTTTTTCAAACATGTGATTACAGCAACTAAATTGAGAAGAAGTTTTGTTTACCGACACTCAGAAACTTCTAGAAAGTCCTTTCACAAGGTTGGAATGGACCTCATCAGCCTCATCAGGTCTGAAGGGAAGTGGACATCCTTGTTTTAGAATGGAGACATTAGAGGAGGCACCAGCTCCAGGCGGGTACCTGAAGTACAGTACGGCCGCCAACCAGTCAAGCCCCTCCTTCTGTTTGGTTGAATAAGTGTGGCCTCTCCTTCTTCCTGTTTTACAGATTAATTAGACTCTGGTGCTGGCAAAAGTCACGCCTGCTAAAGGTGCTACAGCTACAGCAGCAAGCCGGACGCCAGAGCCCTGTACTGACACAGTGTCGCGCCCAGGCCTTTCCTGCACGGCTCCTCGCCGTGGCCTGCTTCCCAAGTTGCCGTCCCTGTTAGAATCCCGGATACTTTCCTGCCAATATCTTCCCTTCCCTGCTATCTTCTAGAACGCTAGAATTTATCTCCCTCCTCGGCTTTGTTGCCTTTTTCTGCTCCCACACAGTCACCTCTTTTCCTAGCTTGTCTTTGGGCCAAGGAGGACATGTTTATTGGGTGTGCTGTCTCTCTCTCTCTTTCACCCTCCTGCTATGTGTGCTCAGGACCTTTCTGGAGTTTGACATGTGACTAAAACATGCATGTAATCCTGGTCTGGATCACCGACAACTATATAGTGACCTGACAGCCTTCTGTATTCAGGAGCCAAGCCGCCATCAAGGGTGACAAATGACACCAACCTAATGACCACAGTAATTCACTGTCCTCTTTAAAGGTACTATTTAGCAAAGCCAAGGTTAAAACCATGTCATGGAACAAATCAAGGGGCTTCTCTGTTACAGGACTCCACACTTTTGGCATATACTTCAACTACTAGGAAATAGCTGTCGCGCATGTTCATCTACATTTAATGTTTTTTTTCTCCTCTGGAACAGCTGTAAAATATCTAAGGAGAGATTGTTTGAGGCCTTATAAACACTTTTTTTTTTTTAAGCTAAGGCCAGGTATGATAGTGCATGCCTCTCCCCTGAGCACTTGGAAAGTAGAGGCAAGAAGATCAAGAGTTCAATGCTAGCCACAACTACAAAGACAGGCTGGGCTACGCAGTGAGATTCTGGCTATAAATAAATGAAAGCCAGAGAGATGGCTGAGCAGTTAAAAGCATTTGCTGCTCTTGCAAAGGACCCGAGTTCGGATCCCAGCACTCTCATTGGGCAGTTCACAGCCCACTATAACTCAAGGTCCCCAGGGATCCAACATGGCTTCTGACCTCCGAGGGCACCTACACTTACATGCACATACCCCCACACTGACACAGACACAGGCATATGAATAAACATAACAAAACCAGCAAGGTGTGGTGGCACATTCCTGTAATCCCAGCACTTGGAAAGCAGAGGCAGTCAGATCGCCATGAGTTCGAGGCCAACCTGGTCTACAAAGTGAGCTCCAGGACAACCAAGGCTACGCAGAGAAACCCTGTCTCGAAAAACCAAACCAAACCAAACCAAAACCAACTTTAAGATAAGAAAGAAAGGATGTCACTCAGAGATGGAGCACCTATCTGGACTCAATTACAAGTACTGTTTAAAAAATAAATAAATCAAAATCAAAACACAAACACACAGGATTGCCTTTTTCATGACTAAAAACAGTAAGAGTCTCTCATGGGCCCTGGCCCATCCTAGTCACATGCTAGCATGTGACTCAAACGTAGGAGGAAAACGTCAGTAGACATGTCATCTGAGAAGCCATAGCTGAAGGCGCTCACACCCAGCCTTGCCTTAAGTGGGCACAACAAGGAAGGTAGGGGCCACCCTGGCATCCGTGGGAAAGGACACAAATAGAGAAGTTCACACACAGTGAGGTACGCAGCTGCTCAGCCAGCCCTCTGTGAATCTCCTGCATAGGAAATGCAGAGGAGGGAGGCACTGTACCCTCAAGAAAGCCACAGCCTCGAATCTGGTGGCCCAGGATGTTTGCAGCTGCCTGGCGTGGGGGGGTGGGGGTGGGGGCCTGGGGGGGTGCAACCTGCTCCCCCAGCATTCTCCTCACCCCTCATGACTTCATCTGATTAATATGTAGCCAAAGCAGCGAAAGGCATTTCACAGTCTGCGTGTCTCGGCAATTGTGAAATTCCTCCAGGTTGGAAGCAATCGCCAGCAAGGCTTCCTCCACTCTGACATATTTATTCTTCCTGTTCAGATTCAAACCACTCCAGAAGGTAAGTTTAAAAATACAGCAGGGGCAGCCTGCTTGTCTGCTGCATTTACATGCTTTACATACCCCGGAAAATACGTAGCTTATTAACGACTGATCCCCAACCTCTTCAATAAGCTGTTTTATTAGCGTGACACTCCTTAACTTACAAGTGTCACGCCGTCGTGCCCTGTGTATGTGTCTCCTTTATGATATTTAATATAAAGATAGGGCAGTATTTATGTCCCTCACAATCAGAGAACGGATTGTTTTAAGATTATACAGCCTAGATGCGATAAAGAAAGAAGGAAGCTTACAAAATGATAAATATTTTCATTAAAAACTTTAAAACTAAAAGTTCAAAGATATGTTCTTCTCTACCATTTCTTGTCAAAACATGACTTAAGGCCCAAAACTAATCTACTTTCAATTTTATTCCATATTTCAGCGCTGTCATAGTACTCAGCAGAGGGTATTGGAATACGATCATTTTTTATTTTGTTGATGTTACCGACAGCTTTATTTCACAAAGCAATCTTATACTATGTCTAGCAGCAGCAGGGCATTGGGGTCAAACAGTCTATCCTTACAGGTGGAGAGCTTATTAAATGGCACGTCTATTAAACCCAATGGACAACATAAAGAAACATTTCAGCAAAACACTTCTAACATAGTTCAGTGAAGATACAGCTCAAAGGGGCAGTAAATAATTTAAACGGAGACCAATGGAGAATTCATTCCATTTTTTAACAGCATCTTCAGATTATTTTTCAAACAAAGCAGGTAGGATAAAAAAAAAAAGAGAGAGGAGAGAGAGAGACAAAAGCTACGGAGAACAGCCCAAGGCTTACCATTCTGGCCACCTGGATGTTTTCTCTAGCAAGTGTGGAGGCCTCAGCCCAAAGCTAGACACTAACCCATCAGCAATTTTCCATCACCGAGTCTATTTAAATTATCCAGCCAGCAGCCATGGTAACACAGCTGGTGATTCCAGCACTATGGATCTGGAGCTCAAGGCCAGCCTGCATTACACTAGACCCTGTCTCTCTAAAGACTAAATAAACACCGCCTAACCATAAACATTATATAATTGTGGATGAAGATAACTTTTTGAGGAGAGGAAGAGTGAGAGAAAATATTTCTCACTGTGTAGTCTGTGTAGTCCTACCTGGTCTAGAACTTGCCATGTAGACCAGGCTGGACTTGAACTCATAGATCTGCCCGCCTCTGCAAGATTTAAAGGTGTGCACTCTATACCTGGAAATAACATTTTAAAAAGGCATTTCCTGGTGCCTATTTTTGGGAATACTTCACTTTTAAATTATTTTGAAAGCTCAAAGCCAGGCACTCAGGAGGCAAAGACAGGAGGATTTGTCTAAGCTCAAGACTAGCCAGCCTAAATATCAAGCTCCAGGACAACCAGGACTACACACACACACACACACACACACACACACACGCACACGCACACGCACACGCACACATACACACACATATGTATACACAAAGCTTTACTTCTAGGAAAAAGGTTGACTGGAGCCAATATGGATGATATGTGTTCACTTATCTGGAATGAAAACCTAAATGCGGAGTTAGTTACAGACAGTTGGGAGTGTCCTGATGTGGGTGCTAAAAACCAAGCTAGGGCTAGGTGTGGTGTGGTGGCGCACGCCTTTAATCCCAGCACTTGGGAGGCATAGGCAGACTGACCTCTGTGAGTTCCAGGCCAGCCTGGTCTACAGAGAGAGTTTCAGGACAGCCAGGGAGACACAGAGAGAGAGCCTGTCTCAAAAAACAAAAACAAGCAAACCAAGCTTGGGTCCACCCGGAGGACAACAATTGCTCTTAGCCAAAAATGTATTAATTCCTAGCAGGTTTTCTTTTGGATATCCCTGGTTAAGCCCTTAATTATATATAATATATGTATATAATTAAGCTTATCATAACTTTAATTAATCACTACTTGGTATTTCCTCCTTTGTATGTGTGAAAGAAACAAACAAAATCCACAGAATGAAATGGCTGTCTTGCCTTCACATGCATGCTGTGAGTTCCCACCAAGATGGTAACCAGAATCTGCAATATCAATGGACGTTAATATGAGTACCCTATCTCTTAATCTGGAAATTGTGTGCATAGTCTCTCACCCGGCAATCAGCTCCCTGGTCTCTTGCCAAGCACATAAACTACTTGATATAGGGTTATCAGTAGATTTACCTGGTGGGATAATTAATAAGATACAGAAACATAAAACCTGAGTTGTTAAGGTTTACAGTGCCTCCCCTCACAGCACCGCTCCAGCCACTGTCCTTGCTTCAGCACACAGTAAATCATCTACCTAAATGTATTTGCTCCCAATCATTTTTTAAAGTCACAATCTTTGTAGTGTCAACTTGTCAAGGGTCAAAGGGAAGAACAGGCAAGATTCCCAAATCAATCTGCTTGTAGAAACTGTCTCGTTTCATTTCAAATTACCTGCTGTGGTGGACGCCGGGCTGGACAAACTGCCTTCCTTCATAAACCCTGACAGCACGGGTCGAACTTATGCGATCATTCATAAGAGCCAAGTCATGTCGCTTCTGTCATTAACTACTTTTAAACGGCTCTGCAGGGGTAAGTGATCTCACAGGGCAGCCACAGATATAAATACTGTTTGGACAGTTTAATGTCAAGAGACAACTCCTCTGGGATTGAAACTGTGTAACCCAATAAGGCTGTTGCCCATACAAGGACTAAGGATCTTTGGTATCATTATGGGAAGTCATGCCTTTACATATGTTTTGTACCACTGAGCCAATAGCAAGCCAAACATCACTTGTCTACATTGTGCAATGCCATGGTGTCCTGAAATATTAGAAATAGCTTTAGCGCTCAGAGTCTCGGCCATTCCAGAAAGCATTCTTCCGCAGTTTACATCTTGTCCTTGTGAGGCTGAACGGAAAATGAGAGCACATGAGGGTGTAAAACCTTGGGCTTGCAGAACTCAATGGATATTAAAGGCCTAGAGCGGTCCATGAAGTCAGGGCAGTTGGATACAATAATTTATGCACAAAACAGCCAGGAGGTAAGAAATAGGATTGAAATCGGCTTATGCGTGGTAATACCTAAATTAACAACCAATACTTATTGGACACTTGGTATATGTTGAGTACTGTATAAAAGGCTTTTGATGAGTGGTGTTACGGAAACTCGCATCCTAATGAGGGATCTGTCTCAATCTCAGTTTGAAGGTGACAGGGCTGTGGATCAGGGCAGGCAATGGCTTCCCTCAACAGGAACACATTTTGTGTGCAACTAGAGACGTCAACTGTAATGCTGTGCTGTCTCTGTCACCTTCTGCCCCCTGGAAGGAATGTTGTTGCTCGACATATGAAGCATTACACAGTATAAATACAGTGGCTCCGCTTTCTTTAACATGTATGCTATGTGCAAAGTATGCTATGTGCAAAATCCTTCCGGGTCACTAAAAGGAACTTGTTGCTTAGTTACTGGGAGGCGCATTGAGTCAACCCAAGTGGATGTAAGAATCCCTCTACAGGAACATGAAGACGTTCCAGAGGGTACGTGGGCACAGAACTTCTAAGGGAATCAATTTCAAAATACTCGGTGTCCATATGTTTCCCTTCCTAAAATTAATCATCCTGAGAAAATATGCCAATCCACACTTTCCACCCCAAATCACAACAGATGTTCCCCAACCTACTTCAAAAGAAACACTCACCCCCGCCACACACACCCACCCCAACGTTTATCCCACCCACAGGGGAGGGTGAGAGCCTCCACTTCCCCAAATTTCCTCACCAGCCCATCCCTAAAAGAAATGTGTGCAAAAGTCAGACCCCAGTCTCCACTCAACAGTGAGAATGTCCTGTCCATTGGCTAGATCTGTGTAGGGGTTCGAAGTTTACTGCATGTATTGTCCTTGGCTGGTGCCATAGTTTGAGCAGGACCCCTGGGCCCAGATCCGCCCATCATAATGTTCTTCTTGTAGGTTTCTAGGACTCTTTGGGTCCTTCTATTTCCCCATTCTCCCTTGATTCTCTCACCTAGAGTCCCAATAGGAAATCTTCCCCTCTGTCCCACTTTCCTGGTAAGCAAAGACCACATCCCCCTGGATGGGGAGGCCTGGGAGCACTCAGAGGAAGGATAGCAGGCTACCAAGAAGAGACTTGATACCCTATGAGCATATACAGGGGGAAGAGGTCCCCCTCAGTCAGTCATAGGGGAAGGGAGTAAGGGGAAAATGGGAGGGAGGGAGGAATGGGAGGATACAAGGGATGGGATAACAATTGAGATGTAATATGAATAAATTAATAAACTATATTTTAAAAAAAGAAATGTGTGCCAATCAAAAGCCTTCTGTGTTTTAAGACTTATCTCTCAAAGGTCAGGGATCTGTGATGATCTGGCCAGTCTCTGATGACACCTCAATGTGGAAGGAAGCTCTTGACCTTCAGAGCCTCTATAGACGATTATGAGGCATCACGTGGTGGCTGGGAGTTGAACTCAGGACCTTTGGAAGAGCAGACCGTGGTGCTCTTAACCTCTGAGCCATCTCTCCAGCCGGGTAGAGCCTCTCTGTAGTCTGGGATACTATGTGCCGAGCTACACAGCAGAGACGAAGGACGTTCAGCACAGGACAAGCTGGCTGAGGATAGCGGTTTACGGGGGAGAGAGAATGGAAATGCAATTTCCAAGGGGAAAGGGAAAAAAATGCAGGAGGCTTTGAGTATTTTTAAATGGGTGCTGGTGAGTACAAAAATCACTGTGAAACTCATCTTTCTCTGCCTACACCCTGACCAGTTTCTCATCTGTTGCACTGTGGACGTTTGGGGCTGTGGTTTGTTGTCTAGGCAAAGGATGTCGGCCACACCCTTGGTCTCTGCACACATGCAAACACATACTCATACATACATGCGTGTATGTACATAGTGTGACCTCTAAAAACATCTCAACATATGGCATAGGGTGAGGAGGGGAGAGTGGACTTAAAGCAGCAATATAATGGATTTATTATGTTTGCAAATTTTGACATTAAATTAATTCATGTTAACATTCCAATTAAAATTGTGCAAAACAGCGCATACTTGTTAATTTTTTTTAATGTATTACAGGGCTGGAGAGATGGCTCAGTGATTAAGAGCACTGTCTGCTCTTCCTAAGGACCTGCGTTCAATTCCCAGCACCCACACGGCAGCTCACAATCGTCTGTAACTCCAGTACCAGGGGTTCTGACACCTTCAGACCAATGCACAGAGAATGTTTTTTTGTTTTCTTTTTGGTTTTTCGAGACAAGGTTTCTCTGTGTAGCCTTTGCTGTCCTGGACTCGCTTTGTAGGCCAGGCTGGCCTCGAACTCACAGAGATCTGCCTGCCTCTGCCTCCTGAGAGCTGGGATTAAAGGTGTGCGCCACCACGCCCAGTGAGAATAACTTTTTTAATGTATCATTATTGTGTGCACTCATGATGCGGGGAGGGCATTTGTGTGGATGTTAGAGAACATCTTTTTTTTTTTAATTTACTTGATTTTTATTTAATCTGTATGAAGGATTATATTTTGTAATATATGTATGCAAACCATGTGTGTACAGTGCCTGTGGAAGCCAGAAGAGGGCGTTAGATGCCAATGAAACTGGAATTACATATGGCTGTAAGCCGCCACGTGAGCGTAGGGAACTGAATTCGGACCTTCTGCGAGAGCTGCAAGTGCCCTTAACCAATAGCCCATCTCTCTGGTCCTGTCAGAGGACAGCTTTGTGGTGTCTGTTCTCGCCGCCTTTACATTAGTTCCAGGAACTGAACTCAGGCGCCAGGTCTGCATGACCTTTGCCTGATGAGCCATCTAGCCAGGAATGAATACATTTTTTTTTGAAAATTATTTTTAGAAGTCTGGATAGGGGCTAAAGAGATGACTCAGCAGTTAAGCGCACTGCTTGCTTTTCCAGAGTGGTAGCTCACAACGGTCTATAATTTCAGTTCCAGGGCATCCAAGACCCTCTTCCGGTTTCTTAGGGCACCAGGCAAGTAAGTGGTGCTCAGACATACATGCAGGCAAAAACACTCATCCATATAAAATGTGGTGCTGTTTTGGTGGTTCAAGACAGGGTTTCTTCTCTGTATAACAGCCCTGGCTGTCCTGGAACTTGCTTTGTAGACCAGACTGGCCTTGAACTCACTGCCTCCCAAGGGCTGGAATAAAAGAGTGCACCACCACGTGTAATTTTTTAATTAAAAAAATAATTTTTTGAGGAAGGATCTGCAGACAAAAATGATCCCAAAGCCACAGAAAGACAGCAACAGTCAGTGCTAAGTGTGATGTGCACACGATTTAACTGCTGCGTTTCCACTGCTCCAGTGATTCAGGCTCCACACTGAAAGGAAGCTGCAGAGCCATTGGGAAGGCTGTGTGCTGTGAGTGCAGCCACTTGGAGCAGCTTGCAGCTCAGAAGAGGAGGCCTAGAGGTACAACACGGACTAGAGAGCCTGCCTGGCTTACAAACAACACAAGCATAATCTGGAGTCGTGTGTGAATCCTAGGTCACTTTAGGATTTCTTTGCATGGGTGTTTGGCCCGCAAGGATGCCTCTGTAGGATCTAGGTGCCTGGAATCTGTGAAGGCCAGAAGAGGTCAGTGGATCCACTGGAACTAAAGTAACTGACGGTTGTGAGCCACCACATAGGTGCTGGGAGTCAAATCCCGGTCTTCTGGAAGAGCAGCCACTGCTCTTAACTGACAGCCATCCCTCCAATGCGCTCCTCAGAAAATTTACAGATGTATCACTAACATTCTTTTTCTTTGAGATGGGATCCTACTCCATCCTCCAACTCAAAGCATTTTTTTTTTCTGGTTTTCCGAAACAGGGTGTCTCTGTCAGTGATAAGCCTTGGCTGTCCTGGCCTCGCTTTGTAGGCCAGATTGGCCTCAAATGCAGAGATCCACCTGCTTCTGTCTCCCGAGTGCTGGAACTAAAGGCAATGTGTGTGCCAGCTCCCTGTGACTTAATTTTTAATGATTCAATCAAGCCTCCCCCCTCCCCCCTCCAATCACAATGGCTAGGGGCTGCCGCAGGGCGTGGCTGGCATGCCCTGCCCTCTACCTAGTGGCAAGCCTTCCCCTCTCCCAGACATTTTGGTTCCTGTGGGCTCTTTTTCTCCCTTCCCTCTCTCCTGCCGGCCCCCCACCCCACCCCCACCCTTTCCTTCCCCTGCCCAGCCCAGCATGTCTTTCTCTCTCTCTCTCTCTCTCTCTCTCTCTCTCTCTCTCTTCCTCCCCCTCCCACACTGCCCCAAAAATGTACATTTATATAATACAGCTTTGTCTCTACCATTATTAGCTCATCATGTTTTAATCAACCAAAGACTCATAATCTAATCTAAATAAATAGGGCTTTCTTGTACACAGTCTTTTGAAACCCTACATATTAAATCGGCAGCTCATAGCTGGATGTGGTGGTACACACCTGTAGTCCAAGTACTCAGGAGACAGAGGCAGGAAGATCAGGAGTTCAGGGCCAACCTGAGCTATGTAATAAGACTCTGTCTCAAGAAACAACAACAACAAAAAGGAAAAAAAAAGAAAGAAAGAAAGAAAGAAAAAGGTATCTCAAGCCAGGGTGGAGTAAGAGCTTTGCCTTCCATGTTTGAGGCCCTAGATTCAATCCCCAACATTAAGAAATAATTAAAACGGGCCTGGAGAGATGGCTCAGTAGTTAAATGCAAAAGACGCAGGTTCAGTTCCCAGCACCCACGTGGCAGCTCACAACCAGGGGGTCCAGTGCCCTCTTCTGGCCTCTCTGGGTACTGCATGTATTGGTAAACACATGTAAGCAAAACTCACGTAAAAATTTGTAAAAACATTTTAAGTAATAACATAAAATAAAAAAATATACTGTTTCTGGATCCAATTCCAGTTCTCCAATACACACTTAAAATGCTTTATATTTTATCAGTAATCAACCATAGTGCCTTTCTTTCTTTTTTTTTTTTCCAAGACAGGGTTTCTCTGTGTAGCCTTGGCTGTCCTGGACTCACTTTGTAGACCAGGCTGGCCTAGAACTCACAACGATCCACCTGCCTCTGCCTCTGCCTCCTGAATGCTGGGATTAAAAGCGTGCACCACCAGGCCTGGCTCATAGTGCCCTTCATAGCTGCTATCTCCTCTGACCTCACCAAGGTTTGGGTCTGCCCATCCACTCAGCTTTGAAACTGAGGTAGTGGGCCCTGGAAGCTGCATAGCTGAAACTCTACGTTCAGCGCTCCTCCGCGGACCACACAGCTTCTGCAGCAAAGGCCAACAGTCTTCGGAGTGTGACAATTACCGTTTTTGGAAGCACAGCCCTAGTGAAGAAAACTGCATGCGTTTGACCGACTTAGGAAGGGCCTGCTCGCCAAGTTCACATCTGAGCAACCTGAATCGATAAAAGAAAGTCGAGATTCCTCAACCTTGGGGAGTCCAAACAACTGCACGTCTTAGTTTAGTTCACAGCATGAGGGGATACAAGGCGATGCTGGCCTTCTGAAAACTGTGTCGGCCCAGGGTCTGGCAACACACAAAGCCTCCAAGGCAACAGGCAGAACAGTAATGAGTGCAGGGCAGTACAATGGGAGCCCAATCCCACAGCCAGCCTGCATATTTATGGCTACCTCGGGAGTAGTGTCTTGGGCTCTGGGGACCTAGCGGCAGTGCACACGGGCAGCAGATTATGGTGGAGAGGCACGCTCAGTGCCACTGCAAGTAGATACCACCTCCAAGCCACGCTTTCCTCAAACAGACACAGCGGGGGTGGGGGGAGGGGGCGGGGGAGTGTCTTTTAGTGCAGCATATGATTTTACTGTGCTGCAAGTCTCAGGCCAGTCACCCACCTCTCACACATTGTCCCCTGTAACCGTCACGGTTGACAGTTTTGCCAGCGCGGGATGGAAGATGACCGCGATGCACATTAGCAAGGGTGAGAATTCACACTCCAGTCCACCTGGCTTGTGTCCACAGTGAACTACAGCGCCTTTCTCTTCTTCCCCACAGCATCACCTCAGCCCCTGCCTTGCTCTATTTGCTCATTAATCAACACAGAAAAACATTCTTGGGGCGGGGGGGGGGGGGGGGGGAGGGGGGAGGATTACTATGCACCAAGGGGGGGAGGGGGAGGGGGGAGGATTACTATGCACCAAGGGGGGGGTGCTGGGAGGCTGGGGGGAGTTGGGTGGCGAGGAGGATTGCTATACACCAAGCCATGGAGCCATCAGTGGACACCAGCTCAAAGCCCTGTAACTCACTTTGGGTTTCACACCCTCCAGCCGGTCACAGTGTCAGATCCCACCAGTTGAGGAGTTTACTCTCAGGCTTCCTACATCCGGTGCCAGCAGTCATGGGTCATTTGTTGTGCTTCTAGCCAAGTAAAAACCAACTGTCTCAGGGTCTCTAGTGCTGTGAAGCAACACTGTGACCACAGCAACTCTTATATAGGAAAATATTTCATTGGAGCTGGCTATCATGATGGTGGGAAGAATGGCTGCACACAGGCAGACAAGATGCTGGAGATGTATCTGAGAGTTCTGCATCCAGATTGGCAGGCAGCAAGAGGAGACACACACACTGGGCATGGCTTGAGCATCTCAGACTACAAAGCCCACCCCCAGTGACATAGTAACACACCTCCTCCAACAAGGCCACACCTCCTCCAACAGGCCACACCTCCTCCAACAAGGCCACACCTCCTCCAACAAGGCCACACCTCCTCCAACAAGGCCACACCTCCTCCAACAAGGTCACACCTACTCCAACAAGGCCACACATCCTAATAGTACCACTCCCTATGAGCATATGGGGGCCATTTTCATTCAAACCACCACACCAACAGTGCTCCCCTCTCTCCTTATGTCTGGCTAATGTGCTGGTGCTACAAGTAAGGAAACAGGCTTCCTGGCTTACTCTAAAAGCTAGGTAACAAATGAAAGGATGCACAAGGCTCAGTACACTGTCAGGCCAAGGGTTTGAGCAAGAGCCAGCCTCCAGGTGCTTGGAACACCCAGCTATTCACTCTCTCGGCTCTCCAGACCCAGGTCTCTTGTTATATGTTCACTACATAGGCAAGACTGAGTTGACCACCGGGGACAAATTAGAAAGGTTCTCAGGTGCCTCACCCCCATCCTGAAGCCAGTAACTAGCTCATTAGCATACAAAAGCAAACAAACTGAAATATCACAACATCATAAGAAGTTCACTTAGCTTGACTTCACTCTTTATCTGAGGGTGGTTCGGGCACACTAGACAATGGCAGGATAGCAACTCTGACGATATTGTAGGCCAGTGGGGCAGAGTGGCAGAGCATTTGCTCAACATATGAGGTGCTGGGTTCCATCCCAAGCACTGTTTAGGGGGAAAAGAAAAGTCTAGTCAGGGTAGCATATGTATTCAATTATCTGCAGTGATTTTCAAAATGGAGTGGGCTTGGCTCGACAGGGCCCTGTGGCAGGAAAACAGGTCCTATTCTGTCACCCCAAGCACTGCTTGGGTAACATAGCTGAGTTTCTGATATTGTTGCTTTTTGAGGACAGGATGCTTCGGGCCAGATGCACTCCAGGAAGCTATACTAGCAGAAATTGGCTGGACCTAAGATGGCCACAGAGCAACAGCCAGACAACTTAACTGCATTGTAATCCATCTGCTGCCTAAACGGCACACCCTCCAGCACCATGCCTGTTGACAGTTGCCATGGCAACAGCTGCGCAGAACTATAAAAGGAACAAAAAGAGGCTGCACTGAAGTTCCCAGAGAACACATGAATAAATATCACCAGCACTCCATCACCCTAATCAACAGTCCTCCCCTCATTTTTGATCCTATATCCATCCATAACCTCCTTCCCAACCCCAAAAGTGAAAGGTGGATTTGCAAGTTTGTGCCCCGCCCCGACCCTCCCATTCCTCCTGTTCTTGACCAATAAGAAGTCCATTTCACTACTTAATTGGTGCTCACTCATAGTATTGCTTTCACAGTTCGCAAAGAGGAAAAGGGCCAGTCTGAAGACAAACACTGCTAACAAATCAGGGAAGTCGAGGACAGCCTGGGCTCACAGTGAAGAACAGGTGAGGGCCAGTCTGAGAGACAAAGGAGACCCTGTCAAAAACACATAAGCAAACCAACAACGTGCTGCTACCAACTAGAAATCAGTAACCATGGTAGGGGAAACAGAGCCAGAGCTGGCTGTGGTGGCCTACTCTTGTCATGTCAGCCCTTAGAATGTGGAGATAGAGGAGCAGCAGGGGCCAGCATCCCATAGTAGCAGATTTAAGGCCAACCCAGGCTACACGAGACCCTATCTCAAAACAAAAAAACAGCAGGGGATGCAGCCCAGTTTTGTAGGATGCTTGCCTAGTAGTCTATATAAAGTATGTGGAATGCAAGGCTTTTCCTATGCCTGCCCTTCTTCTGAATAATGACATGGAGACATTTATATTTTATTATAAGTTTCAAGCATTATCGCTGGGCAGACCCAACAACTCTGGCCTGGCCTACTTCCCAGCCACTTGGCCCTTTACTCGCCATCTTAGTGTTGCCCTAGCAACTCTTTCTTCATCCCTGTCTCAATGGTGACTCTCCCTTCCTCTAGTGCCCACCTGGGACTCTCTCCCTGGCCTCAGAGGTGCCCACTTATCCTCTCCTGCCCAGCTACTGGCGATGCAGCGCTTTATTCAACCACTTGGAAGGTGATGGAGAATAATGTTTACAACACACCAAGGCAGGAGACAGGGCCAAAGGCCAAACTGCAACCGGATCCCTGGGGACAGAAATCAGCATTTGAGTACACAGTGCCCAAAACATCCTCCAACAGTAGTGGGTTTAATCCACAACACACAAATGGGATGTGGTGATACATGCCTGCAATCCCAGCAATGAGAAAGTAGAACAGGAGGGTCAAAAGTTCAAGGTTATCTTCAGCTAAATGGAAAGTTACAGGACAGCCTGAAAAATATGAATATATATGAACGTATATAACATGAATATATATATATATATATATATATATATAGAGAGAGAGAGAGAGAGAGAGAGAGAGAGAGAGAGAGAGAGATTCTCTTATATGTGGACTCTTTTTTTAAAAAGGACAAGGAACTATTTAAGAATGGGGAGCTTAAAAAAGAAAGAAAGAAAGAATGGAGAGATAGTGCTGGAGAGATGGCTCAGAGGTTAAGAACACTGGCTGCTCTTCCAAAGGTCTTGAGTTCAATTCCCAGCAACCACATGGTGGCTCACAACCACCTATAATGAGATCTGGTGCCCTCTTCTGGCCTGCACTTGTAATGCAGACACAACACTATATACAAAATAAATCTTAAAAAAAAAAAAAAAAGAATGGGGAGATAAACGTGATAGAAACATATTGTATGCACCTTCATAAAACCTGGCATACTACTAAGCATGGTGGCGTATGCCTTTAATCCCAGCACTAGGGAGGCAGAGGCAGGTAGGTCACTGAGTTTGAGGCCAGCCTGGTCTACAAAGTGAGTCTAGGACAGCCCAAGGCTACACAGAGAAACTCTGTCTAGAAAACAAACAAAACCTGGAATACCATAATGACCTATGCCTGCACTCAGGAGGATGATGGTAAGTTAGAGGCCAACTTGAGCTATGACAGAGAGACTGTCAAAATAAATAATATAGAGAGAGACCCATTATTTTTTAAAATAATTTATTTAATTTTATGTGCATTAGTGTGAGGGTGTCAGATCACCTGGAACTGAAGTTACAGACAGTTGTAAGCTGCCATGTGGGTGCTGGGAATTGAACCCGGGTCCTTTAGAAGAGCAGACAGTGCTCTTAACTACTGAGCCATCTCTCCAGCCCGAGGCCCATTATTATAAGCAATACTTTTATGACTTCTTCTGTTGCTACTGTTTTCTAAGATGAGGTCTTACTATGTGGCCCAAGCTAGTCTAAACCCTTTGACCATCTCCTTCTGCCTCCATGGATGCAGAATTACAGTGGTTGTCACAGTGGACTCCAGCCAACCCTTTGCAGAATGACTTCTCTGCCTCAAGAAGGAACATGCCCCGTGGCTAGCTTGTCACCAGTAAATTGAAATGAAGTGGCCATGTGTGCAGTTACATGCCAAGGGCTGTTGAGGCCTCTTGCTGATGGCATCCTGCTCTTACTGGCTTGACAAAGTAGGAAGCCATGGTATGGCATGGAATTGGGTTGGCTCTAGGAAGTGGGGCTGGCCATCAGACCACCGCCAAGAAGAGGAGGCAACCTGAGAAGAATTGAGTTCTGCCAATACCCTATTAAGTTTGGAAGCAGTTATTTCCCCCAGGCAAGCCTCAGACCTAGGCAGTGAGCCACAGCAAGCTGCACCTGCCCAGCCCTTCCCTCAGAAACCATGAACTGTTAACACAGATGACACCACTATGCTCAAGACCGTACTGGACCCAGGGGCCAGTGACTAAGATACCCACTGAGGTAGGGGTGGGGCACTGTTGTCACAGAATGGGGAGTCCAGCCAGGCTGGGAGGTGAAAGCAAGTGTCCACCACTGTCCTCACTCAAGATGACATCTCACATGTCTATCCTGAGGTTTCCCTGAAAGGTATGGAGAGCAAATTGTTTGCATGTAGGTTTTGGAAAATTGGTTTTCTTAACCACACTCACACAAAATAACAAGTCTTTATTAGCTTGATATAGTAGAACATGCCTAACATTTTCCTTAACTTTTTTAAAGATTTATTTATTATGTATACAGTGCTCTGCCTACATGTGTGCCTGCAGGCCAGAAGAAGACACCAGATCTCATTATAGATGGTTGTGAGCCACCATGATGGGTGCTGGGACTTGAACTCAGGACCTGTGGAAGAGCAGCCAGTGCTTTTAACCTCTGAGTCATCTCTCCAGCCCTGGCCATGCCTTTTTAAATTCCCCAACTAAGGCTATACAATAAGAATCTGTTTTTTGGTTTTTTGGTTTTTTTTTTTAGTTTATATTAGCCACATGTGGTTGCAGTATTGGGGAAGCCGAGGCAGGAGAAACAAGAGTTTAAGGTTAAATTGGCCTACAAAGTGAGACTATATCTCTAAATAGTCAATATTTTTTTAAAAAATCAATATTTTCACATTTTACATACAAAAAGTAGCAAACGGTAACTATGTGTAAATATATATTTATTCTCTTTTATTGAGACAAGGTTTTGATAGTGTGATAAAGGCTGGCATTAACTCATTGTGTAACCCAGGTGTTAAAAATAAAAATAGCAAAGTTCAACACACATGGTTATAATTCTGGCACTTGGGAGAAGGAGGCAAGAGAATTGCCATAAACTTAAGGCCAGCCAGGCGACATAGCAATACCCTTTTTAAAATTATTATTAATTAATTTATGTATTTATTTTTCGTTTTTCAAGACAGGATTTCTCTGTGTAGCCTTGGCTGGCCTTGAACTCACAGAGATCTGCCTGCCTCTGTCCCCCTGAATGCTGGGACTACCCTAACTTGTTTTTAGAAAAGAGTCACAAATACTCTTAGCCAGGCGTGATAGCACACGCCTGTAGTCCCAGCACTTGAGAGGCAGAGGCAGGCGGATTTCTGTGAGTTCAAGTCCAGCCTAATCTACAATGCTAGCCCAGGGCAGCCAAGGCTGCACAGAGAAACCCTGTTTTGAAAAACAAACAAACTTAATTTTAAAAAGATGCACTTAATAGCAGCATTGTAGCTCCCCTGGGTAGGAACCAGGCCTGACTGGGCTGCCTGCCTGTCCCCCGGGTGAGATCTCGGATAAAAATGGGTTTCTTTGGGGGAGAGAATGCACAGGTTGAGTCATTTGAAGGGCAGGTGTCTGCAATGCTCTGCACACCTGTCTTGACGGCCCGTTTCCCTGCAATGGCCTCCCTTGCCTATCTGTCCTAGAGCGGCACTCATTCCCCCAATGATACCCTCGTTGGCAACAAGGACACAAACCTGGCTTAGTATGATCAACTCTATCTCGAGCTTGTCCAGTCTCCCTTCGAGTACATTCTCTCTTAAAATGTCCTATCTGGCCACATTTGAAACATGTTTTCAGCCAGACTCCCCCAGAAGGTGACCGTCCCTGAACAGCAGAAGCTAATACCTGTCCCATTATGTGAGTAGTATCTATACTTCAGCAAATTTTCAGATAGTCATTCACCCTTTTATATTTATAAGGCCGAATGGCTTCCTGACAATACTTACTAGCATTTTCAAAGGCCAATTGTTTAATAACAGGCATGGCTCCTTCCACATCTGCAAAAATCCTTCCTGCCAATTGCATAAGGCGATCAACAAATTCCTGGAAGGACTCTGAGGGTCCCTGGACTACTTTAGACAGCTGCTCTCCTGCCCCTTTATTAGGCAAGGACTTCCAAGCCCTCGTGGCGCAAGTTGCAATCTGCGCATACACAGCTGGGTCATATTGTGTCTGGGCACTAAGTTCAGTATACAAACCCATGCCTGCTAGCATATCCACGTTTCTCTGTGGAACCCCAGCTGCCACATTAGGAGCGGCGCTCTGAATAGACTGTTCTTGATAATCACTGCACCAAAGCAAATAATCACCCCCACTGAGGACTGCTCTACACATTTGTTGCCAATCACTAGGTGTTAAGAATTGTCCTGTGAAGGATTCAAAAATGGAAATCGTAAAAGGCGCATGTGGACCATAGGCCATAACTGCCTCCTTAAGCTGTTTTCTGTCTTTAAACTGGAGGGCTTCATGCTGTCTCTGCGTTTGCCCTGGGTTAGTTGGGTGAGGCACTTTGACTACTGGAGAGACTACTCCCCAAGGGGGAGCAGAAGGCTTTGCCAAAGACAATTGACTTTGATAATCTGGGTTATTCGCCGGGGGCTGCTCTCCTCTAGTTTCTTTTCCTTCAATCTTACACTCCTTCAACAACTTCTTTAGAGCACGTATCTCAGAGGTTAAAGTTGCCTCTTCCTCCTCAGAATTAGAAGAAGATATATCAGAGCCAATCTCAGACGGGGCCAAAGATTTTACAGATTGCTCCTCCTGCACTTCATTTAGGGCAAGTTCCAAACTTCCTAGCTGCTCTCTTATTTTCTCGTCCTCGCTCCTAAGCGCATCTCTAACAAGACGCCATAACGAAAAGGTAGTGATAGGAACACTGTTGGACCCTTCATTTTGTAAAGTCCTCTGGAGATCAGACTTCACCTGATCCCAATCTTGGATATTTAGCTCTCCTGATACCATAAACCAAGGACTACTCAATTCTATTGTTTTTAAAAAAAATCTTTAACACTCATACTTAATCCCAGTGCCTTAATCACTAGCCCACCAGAACCATAGACGAACCTGCGGCACCTATTTTCAGTACGCCCATTTCCTACCTCTGAGGCGCTGACCAGCTTCCCTGAGCGATCTGTCAGCTTCCTCCCTTCTTTCCCTGATCTCGGTGGAACCTCCACGGTACCGAGTCGAAGGCGAGGGACTGCGGATTTAACTCATGCACACGCACACACACACACACACACACACACAATAACACAGCGGGTCCTTCGTGCTAAGAGAGCAGCAGCTGCAGCAGCAGCCACCGCAGCAGTTTATTATTTTCGTCTGTCCCCTCCAGAGTTCCAAAGAGCCTTCTTATAGGCAGCAAAACAGGAATTACTCCCACACACACACACCAGGTGAAATCCCTCAAGAGGTGATTGCACACAGGAGGAAAAGTCTCGAGGAAGGGAGGGGCGCGTTCTCAGAGCAGTAAACACGACTAGCTAACCAAGATAAACACAGATATGGAAGCTGCTAGAAACAAGACATGAAACAGCAAGACAGGCAGGCAGCCCAGTCGGGCCTGGTTCCTACACCCCTGATCTACTCCTCGTCAGGTCCTGTCACTGTTCCAACCGTTGGTTTTGTTTGCATACAGATATCACAGAGCACCTAGTGTGTGTCTCAGCATCATTTGTGTAATGTTCACGCATGCTCTCAATGGTGGCGATAACCTTCAGAGAAGACTGTCACAGCATTCAGCGTGTGGGAGGTCATAAGGTAGACTGGGAGAGTAAAGGGAGGGGCAAGGGGGGGGGACTCCTGCGTAAAGATAGGTCCCCCAAAACAAAACACCAAACACACACACACACGCACCACTCACCTGCATGTGGATGAAGAGGCCAGGGTTCCCCGACCAAAGCTCTGCCATCTTTCCAGTAAAAGAAGGAGGCCCAGGAGTAGGTATCAAACATCCAAATCAGGGGTGGGTACCAAGCAAAGGGAGGGGCCACATCAGGACAAAAGAGGAGATACTGTTACAGAAAAGATTCTAGCACGGGCTGGGATGTAGCTCAGTTGGTAACTTGCTAGCCCAGGATGCGGGAGTCCCCGGTTGGACCCCACATACCACATAAAGTTTGAGGTCATTCTCCTATACTTGAGACCGCATCTCAAAACAGGAAGGCGGGGCTTGGGGCGGGGCTTGGTTCTAGTGTTTGAAGTCTCTCCGGACCCCAAGCCCATCCCAGCCTCCACTTCATCTCATGCTCAATTAAAAAAGAAGCAAACATCTTTCCTTGGCTGGAAATGTGAAAAGGCTGCATTTACATCTTCACTTAAGAGGAGACAAGGTCAGCTGGGTAGTGGGGGCGCAGGCCTTTAATGCCACTCCTCAGAGGCAGACGGATCTATGTGAGGTCTACAGAGAGAGTTCCAGGATAGCCACGGCTACACAGAGAAACCCTGTCTCAGGCGCGCGACAGGGAGCAGAAGAAAGAGATGGCTGGGGAAAGGTGGAGACAGGAATTCTCCCAGAAGTTGGTGGGAGGTGACCACCTAGAGGCAAAACATCCAGGTATAGATCTGCAAAGCGGTTTTAAGAAAATTTGTTGGCTCACGCCTTTAATCCCTGCACAGGAAGAAGCAGGAACATCACTGTGAGTTGGAGGCCAGCCTGGTCTACAAAGCAAGTCCAGGACAGCCAAGGCTACACAGAGAAAGCCTGTCTCAAAAAAAAAAAAAAATGAAAAAAGGTCCTGGAGAGATGGCTAAGCAGTTAAGAGCACTGACTGCTCTTCCAGAGGTCCTGAGTTCAATTCCCAGCAACCACATGGTGGCTCACAACCATCTATAATGTGATCTGATGCATACTGTATACATAATAAATCAATCTTTTTTAAAAAAAATGAGAAAAAAAAGAAAGAAATTTGTATTTTCTTTTACAAATCTTATTGAGTTTATTTACTTTATTTATTTACTCAAATTCAGAAAGTCAGGTGTGACAACATGAGCCTTGACTTACCCCGGCCGCTTGAGCAAGATTTCCAGGAAACTGACAGTGTGCTGCTTCTCGAAGACAACTCTCCTTCCACTCTTCAGGTTAAATATCACTGTAGATCAATGCATCCTGTCCATCCTGTCTCACACCTCAGAATCAAGTCATCTTTCCCAAGCCAGGCCTTTGAGCTTCCCTCACAGCTCTCCTGCTGAGAGGAGCCTGGATTCCTGACCCTGGGCTTTCTTTCTTATCTTTCCCTCTTCTTTTTCCCAACTCCCTCTGTTGATAAGCTTGAACAGTCCTGACAACAGCCTG
The DNA here is from genome assembly GCF_964271855.1 of Acomys minous. Taxonomy (NCBI): domain Eukaryota; kingdom Metazoa; phylum Chordata; class Mammalia; order Rodentia; family Muridae; genus Acomys; species Acomys minous. Next base: position 53,117,229 of record NC_140483.1, read on the forward strand.
GATTTTTTTTTTTTTCCTTTCTTTCTTGTTGGCCTTCCAGAGCAGAGTTAAACCGGCCTTGGGTTTGGCAACCAGCCCCTTCCCTACCAGAGTTTCTTCTCTCACTCTGTCTCATCTCACAAGAGGGAATCTGAGGCTCAGCATCTCCCCACTCTACATGTAATCTGTTATAAGCAAACAAACAATGAATGAATGAATGAAAAGAGCCAGAGGAAGAGGGCAGAAGAGAACATGAAGGCATGGTGGGATCTACCTGCAATCCCAGAATTCCAGAGGCCACGGATCTTGGCAACTTTGAGATCAGCGGGGTCCACAAAGCAAGACCTGGTTTGGGAAAACTGGAGGCTGGGGAGGGACAGACTGAGCGACATGGGGAATTTATTTAATTATTTAATTAATAATTAAATAATTATTTAATTGTTCCCAGCAGAACACTAGGGTGTGGCCAGGTCTTAAGGGATACCTGTTAAATATGAAATATGAGATGCCAGGCAACAGATATGATATAGAGTTTACAATATGAGTGTGGGAGAGCAGGGAAGTAGGAGGGGCACTGCAGAAAGAAAAGGAGACAGAGACAGCGAGAGGAAGAAAACAAGAGGAAGAGGGAACAGAAACGAGAGAGAGAGAGAGACAGAGAGAGACAGAGAGAGAGAGAGACAGAGAGAGACAGAGAGAGACAGAGAGAGACAGAGAGAGAGGAGGTGAGTTTGCCCTTTTTATAATCCTGGGCGGGAGCACACCTAGCGGCAGTCAGGTAATGACATCATAGGTTGCTAGGCAGACTGGGGCAGTTTGCTAACTTTGCCTATTCCTGTGCATTCCTGACACCTCTTCCTCCCTGCAGTCTGCTGCACTGCTGCACTTCTCCAACAGGCTTCTCCCAGTCCTAGAATAAACAGCCAGGGCAGCGCTGCAGCGCTAGCCAGTCTTCGAGCCTGTTCTGTTTTGGTTTGGTTTGTTTTTGGAGACAGGGTTTCTCTGGGTAACTTTGGCTGTCCTGGACTTGATTTGTAAACCAGGCTGGCCTCAAACTCACGGAAATCTACCTGCCTGGCTCCCTGAGTGCTGGCCACCAAGCCCAGCTTTTTTAACAATTTATTTATTTTTATTTCATGTGAGTTGGTGCATTGGTGTTTTGCCCGTATGTCTGTCTATCTGTGTGAGGGTGTCACGTCCTCTGGAACTGGAATTACAGTTTTGAGCTACCATGTGGGTGCTGGGAATTGAACTTGGGTCCTTTAGAAGGACAGCCAGTTATCTTAACCTGTGAGCCACCTCTCCAAGCCCCATCTGCTTGCACCTTTAATCCCAGTACTCAGGGGTAGGGGGTGGGGGAGGCAGGCAGGTGGATCTCTGAGTGCCAGGAAAGCTAGACCTACACAGAGAAATCTTGTCTTGGATTTCAGCTCCACCTTCACCTCAGAGAGAGAGGGAGAGAGAGGAGAGAGAGAGGGGGAGGGGGGAGGGAGGGAGGGAGAGGAGAGTCATGTTTCCTCAACAGCTTCTAAAAACCCTGGAAGAATAAGACAAAAGCTGGGCATGGTCGTGTAAATATATGATGTCAGCATGCAGGAAGCAGGTAGAAGAAACTATGCAACAAAATAGAAAAAGGCAGGAGGCTGAAAGCTACAGTCTCAGTACTTGGGAGCCGGGTGCGGGAGGATCAGATCAGGAGGTCAAGGGTATTGTCTGCCACAAAGTGACATCAGCCTTGAGCCCTCACATAGGGGGCTAGAGAGACAACTGATGGGCTAAAAGCACTTCCCAATCTTGCGGAGGTCCCGAGTTTGGTTCCCAGCACATATGCCAGGAGCTCATAACCACCTGTAACTCCAAGCGCAGGGGAACCTGACACCCTCTTCAGGCCTCCAAAGGCTCCTGCATGTACATATACACATAAAATATACATCTTTAAACAGACAAGTAAATGTATGGGACAGATAGTCAGCGATGGCAGACGCCTATAATCCCAGCACTCAGAAAGCTAAGGCATGAGGAACACAACTTCAAGATGGGTTTGACCTACAGAAACCTGGTAAGAAAATAAAATCCACCAACCAAGGACAAGGCATGCAGTAAATAAACCTAGACGCCCTGTTCAGACCTAGCCAATGGACAGACAGTTCATGCTCCACAGTTGTGGGGAGAGTGGGGACTGTCTCTGACATGAACTCTGGTCCACCCACCCCATCCCCACCCCCGATTTGATCACTTCCCCTTGGTTGGGAGGCCCCGTGAGCACAGAGGAAGGGGAAGAAGAAGGCTATCTGGATGAGACCTGATAGGCTAAGGTCAGAGGTGGGGGAGGGGAAGAGAGTGGAAGAGGGAGGGAGAGTGGGAAGGGGTGGGTACAAGCAAGGGGGATAACATTCAGGATGTGATCTGAATAAATTATAATAAATTAAAATTAAGAGAAAGGAAAAATGCAGAGCTGGAGAGATGGCTCAGCAGTTAAGAACACTTGCTGCTCTCACGGAGGATCTGGGTTTCCAGGACCTACATGGAGGTTCACAAGCATCTGTGACTCCAGTTCCAGGATGTATAAGAGATACAGGCACACACACGGCAAAACACTCATTGTCATGATACACAATGATGATGCTGTGGGGGTGGGGGGTGCCACAGGGGCCCATGCCAAGGAGTACCCCCCTGAGGAATTACACCCTGCAACAGGTCTGGTATAAGAAAGTTTATTTGGGGGGGGGGGGAGGAGGGCCTGGAGACAGGTAGAGGCAGTGAGTGAGCCTTGAGGACAGAGGGGGGAGGGGTAAGGAGGGAGGGGGAGGGGGAGGGCACCTGGGACACAGAGAGAACATCGAGAGACAGCTGGCCAGGGTTCTCATATCAGACATGTACCTGGCCCACCTGGTGGCCACAGGTGATGACGTAAGCAATTGCTAGGATTCTGAAGGCAGGCCAGCTGAATTGCCTGTACACTAACATTCATACACATAAACTTTTTATTTATTTTATTATTTATTTATTTAATAGTCTAAAAATAAGAAAAAAAAAATACAGTAGGGCATGGTGCTGCATGCCTTTAATCCCAGCACTCGGGAGACAGAGGCAAGGGCATCTCTGTGAGTGCAAGACCAACCTGGTTTACACAGCAAAGCTGCAAGCTAGTCGGAGCTACAAAGTGATACTATGCCTTAAAGAAAACCCAGAACTGACCCAGATGTGGTGGTGCACACCTATAATCACAACGCTTGGGAAGCAGAGGCAGGTGGATCTCTGTGAGTTGGAGGCCAGACTGGTCTACAAAGTAAGTCCAAGACAGCCAAGGCAAAACAGAGAAATGCTGTCTGGGAAAAAAAAAAAAAAGGAAAAAAAAGAAAGAAAAAAGAAAAGATAAGAAAACGCACATCTGAAGAGATGGCTCAGTGGTTAACAGCACTAGCTGCTCTTCTAGAGGACCCAGACTTGATTCCCAGCACCCACTCGGTTCACAACTGTCCTGGAACCCTCCTCCACTCGCCTCCATGGGTATGAGGAGTGCACATGATAATGTACATATATATGTATAGATAAAGCACTCATATGCATAAAATAGAGTAAAAAATTGTTTTTGTTCTGTTTTGGTTTGGTTTGGGTTTTTTGAGACAGGGTTTCTCTGTGTAGCCTTGCCTGTCCTGGACTCACTCTGTAGACCAGGCTGGCTTCAAACTCACAGAGATCCTCCTGCGTCTGCCTCCCAAGTGCTGGGATTACAAGTGTGCACCACCGCGCCCAGCTGAGTAAAATGTTTCTAAAAATAAAATCCTCATATATCAACAGAGTGGTCACTGCCCCAATACCTTCCAAGACACTCACTCACTCCTTAACCTAGGCCCTGGGACCTTAAAAATCTCCCGGTGTTCAAAGAATTTTAACCCTTAGCCACACCCATGGATGGTCCAGATCAGCTATGCTCACTGTGGCATGTCTGTGTACATTGATCTCTCCGGGAGAAAAGTCCCTAAGCTGGTTCCCAAACCCTTAGGAAACACTGGGGAGGCTGCACCCCTTTCCCAGCAGCAGTCTCCATCCCTACCCCCCAAAGCAGGCTTGCCTTCACCTTGCTTTTCTTTTTTTCCTTGTTGTTTGGTTTTTGTTTTTCAAGACAGGGTTTCTCTGTGTAGCCTTGGCTGTCCTGGACTCCCTTTGTAGACCAGGGTGGCCTCGAACTCACAAAGATCCACCTGCCTCTGCCTCCCAAATGTTGTTTTCTGTTTTTTGATGTTAAAAATTCTGAGAACTTCATATGTAAGTGCTGTATTTATATCCTTCCCTTTTGTGTTTGGCTTTAGTTTTCTCCCTAGTTGGGGGTTTTAGGGCTACTGCTGTTTTCTTCCTTCCACAGAGCTATACCCCAGCATTCACTGAGACCTCTCTAATGCATTACAGAACTCTCTAGAATCTCCCTGTTTCTACTGTACACACACACACACACACACACACACACACACACACATGAGCACATGCACCATCAAGAAAGTAGAAACATGCACAGCACCAAGAAAGTAGAAACATGCACAGCACCAAGAAAGTAGCACATGCACAGCACCAAGAAAGTAGAAACATCTAACATCTTATCTGTGAGAAATACAGAGAATTCTTACACTACAAATTCCAAAAACAAAGAAAACTCTTATAATTTTGGGTTTCCTATATGTTCCCAGGTCAAAAACAACATCTAAGGTTGCTATTTTAAAACCAAATTAAAGATTTTTTTTATGACAGGAAACTACCCTAACAATAACAGTTTATTTCCTGCAAACTACAAATAAATTCCACACATTCCCATGCTTGCTTTGCCCTGGAAGCCCAGGGCCACCGGCCCAGAAGCCCAAGGCCTCCTGAGTCATTGAGAAAACTCGAGAAGAAAGTTTTGCTTTGTTTTGTTGTTGTCTTTGTTTTAAGGCTCTAAGGTCTTTCTCAAGGTTTTGAACTACTTAATGAAAGGATTTGACAAACTAAAACGCATGAAACCTTAGCCATTGAGGAAGGCTTATGTGACGTAAGTATACATGTAGTTTCACTGCGGATGTCATGGTTGAGCAACCAGGCTCTTGTTTTTACTCCTCTTTACATCTTTTCCTGACAGAGCTTGTTGTCTGTCTGTGGACAAGTGGTACTGATGCCCTTCCTTTTTCCGGGCACAAGCACCAGAGACACAGGAAGTCCAGTCCTTACACAAGTGTTTGGTAATTACTAACCAAAGTGGAAAAGCAAGGCCTGGGGCCACATTCCTAAAATGAGTTTCTTGAAACATTCCTCCTCAGAGGCGCTTGCTGACACAGGGCAGAAGGCTAGCCCCCCGCTGTGCACAGCACAGTACCTCCCTCAGGAATGCATGAGGCCAAGATCTTACCTGGATTTCACTCAACAGTCCCCAAACTTACCTGCCACTCCTTTTTCCTAGTCTCATGATTAACATCCCACTTGTACCTCAGGCCTTGCTGGTCCGGTCAGTTCTGCTGAATTTACAGCCCCAGGGATTGTGGGTAATTACCTCTTGATTACATCAGGAGAAGTCAGAAGTCAAGATCCACATTTGTTTTGATGGAAGGGATTGGACCTCTGGTGTGCTTAGTTTTTCCTCTACCACTGAGCTACACCCCTAGCCCCTAGGGGCAAGTCGGTCCCTTATCCAGTTTCTGACCTGGTAAAATTTATATCCCTTGGTGGAAATTGCTTAGTCCATAATGATGCAAAGCACTGGGTCTCTCACTACCAGTTTTCTAGAAGGGAGTGAGGTAGCCTTGCTTTCTACCCACACCTTCTTTCTGGCATTACAGGATATGCCAATCCCTTGGCCTGGCACCTGACCAACAGGCCTAAGAGCTTGTGCTCTGGGGAAGCGGTCTGGATTCAGAGTCCAGTCTCCTCTGCTTTCCAGAGCCTGGGTAAATTTTTTTTTTTTTTTTTTTTACCTCTCTGACCTTCCAAGTTTTTCATCTGTGAAGCAGAATAAAAGGTCCCTGCCTCTGAAAGAAAGGCTTTTCAAGAGGAGATTAAAGTGGTTATGTGTGTGCGAAGCCCTCGGCACACTCTCCAGGCGCACACTAAGTGCCAAGTGCTGGTTTTCTCATGCCACTGGCCCCATCTTGAGTTAACATGGGTTTAACAGCTGGGACAGGACAGAGGAAATGGAAAGCTGGCGTGGAAGGGGAAGAAGGCGCCTGCGGATGTATTTGACAATGTGAACTGAATCAGAGGCACAGACACAAAGATCAAAGCTTCCAAGTGCGCAAAGCGAGCGGTGCGTCCCCGTCTAAGGAACCAAGGCCCACCTCCAAAGCCTCCTTATCTGTACTAAGGACCCAAAGATGTGGCCCCTTCCCGCACTCCCCACATAGCCACCGAAGGCCACCCCAACAAAGAGTGTGAACTGATGGCACCAAACACACTTCCCTAACCATAGAGACAATTAACCTTAAACAATTTGTTTTAAAAGGTGTGTGCTCAGCAAGCATTTGTTGAATAAAGGCTTGGAAGAAGGAGAGTTAAGTATGCCCATGAAAACTGAGATTAAAGGAACATGGAGTCAGGGCTGGAGAGATGGCTCAGGGGTTAAGAGCACTGCCTGCTCTTCCAAAGGTCCTGAGTTCAATTCCCAGCAACCACATGGTGGCTCACAGCCATCTATAGTGAGATCTGGTGCCCTCTTCTGGTGTGCAGGCATATATGAAGGTAAAGCGCTGTATACTTAAATAAATACGTAAAAAAAAAAAAAAGAAAGAAAGAAAGAAAGAAAAACACGGAGTCTAGATCGTCAAGCAACTTCTGCTCAATCTGAGAGACAGGATAGGTCTATGTGTGGTACGGGCCATACTGTCTGGTGTGGCTATGACCCATTTTTTAACCACTTAAAAGTCTAAGAACCTGCTGGGAAGTGGTGGCACACTTTAATCTCAGCAATCCGGAGGTAGGGCTAGGGAAGATCTATAGTTAGACTTAAAGTTCAAGGTCAGCCTGGTTTACAGAGCGAAGCCGAGGACAACCAGGGCTACATAGAAAAGCCCTATCTCAAAAACAAAACAAAACAAAAAGAATAATTATATATGTATATGTATATAATTATTTTTCTTATGTAAGAACCAGCTGGGTCAGAGGTGCAGGTTGGGGAGGGGGCGCAGAGTTACACTTGTAATCCCAGTACATGGAAGGCTGAAGCAGGAGGATTACTGTAAATTCCAGACCAGCCTGGTCTGTAATATAATATTATTATATATATAAAAACAAAAATGTAAAATCCACTCAGCTCAGAACCTTTATAAGAATAGGTGGTAATCAGATTTCACACACACACACACACACACACACACACACACACACACACACACGAGCCAAATTCTACTTAGGAAATGTCAGGAGACACATTTACCAGGAAATGTCTCTTGAGTGTCTGCTGTGAGCTGGGAACTGTGCTAGGCCCTGCTGATGCCGCAGCCGGGAAGAAAAGCCTACGGTCCCTGCCCTTAGGAAGCTAGAGTTCTAAACAGAACTGATCACAACCAAGATAGCCAAAGACTGGCTGCTGGGGCAGAGAAAACAAACAGGCGCATGACAGGCTCGGGGAGGCCATGCCAGAGCCAAGAGTTCTGCTCTCTGTGACCCCCTCCACACCACATTTAACCCACTAGATTCCATGTGGGGCACCATCTCTGCTCACAGCTGGTAGCAACAGAAGCCAGGGCACAAACCTAGGCTCTGTCTCTAAGCCTGGGCCGTGGGGTGGCTGAAAAGGAGACTAAGTAAGCAGGAGTCCCATGTCTGAATCTTTACTATGGGCTCAACAATTCACAGCCTCAGTTTCTTTCTTTCTTTCTTTCTTTTTTAATGATTTATTTATTTATTATCTATAGTGTTTTGTCTGCATGTATGCCTGCACGCCAGAAGAGGGCATCAGGTCTCATTATAGATGGTTGTGAGCCACCATGTGGTTGCTGGGAATTGAACTCAGGACCTCTGGAAGAACAGCCAGTGCTCTTAACCTCTGAGCCATCTCTCCAGCCCCCATAGCCTCAGGTTCAAAGACAGAAAATAAGGACAATAATGAAGGCACTGGAGAAGGACAGGGTCTTGCTGTGCAGTCCTGGCTGGCCTAGAACCCACTATGTAGACCAAACTAGCCTCAAACTCACAAAGACCCGCCTGCCTCTGATTCCCGATGGAAGGCACGAGGTATCACTCCAGGATCATCTTCTTCTTCCTCTTCTCCCTCTTCCTCCTCTTCTAACAGTCTCAAACTCATAGTCACCTTCAAACTCATAGGAATCAATATCCTTTTAGCAGCCTCCCGTGCTACCTTTGCAAAGCTCAAGTTGTGTAATTCAGGTTAGCTGACCATGGACTGTGACCATTGGAGAGGCAGAACTGGAAACAGTCCCAACCTGTAGCTTTCAATAACGATGGATACACTGCAAGGCAAGGGCAGGCAAGCATCACAGCAGGAGACTATAATCTCAGCACTTGGGAAGCAGAGGCAGGCGGGTCACTGTGAGTTCAAGGCCCACCTGGTCTACCAAGTGAGTCCAGGACAGCCAGCGTGACACAGAGAAACCTGTTTCGGGGGAAGGGTAAGGGGGTAAGGAGAGGGAGGGGGTTCTTGCATCAACTCACACCCCAAACAAAGTGGCCAAGACTGGGCACACAGCCCTGCTAACCCTCAGCCTGGACCTTGGGATAAGAATTTTCACTTGGAAACAGAAGCAGAACAAAGCAGCCTAGATTCCACTGTCACTGTGTTTGCATCTGTCTACAGACAGCACCATTGCGGCGGGGGTGGGGGGGGGTGGGGGGTGGGGGGGGAGTGGTGGGGGGGTGGGGGGGTGGGGGGGTGGGGGAGGGTGGGGAGGGGGAGTGGCCGGGCAGTTCAGTGGTTATTCATCTGAGCAGAATAAGACACCTGACTTCAGTTCCCAGCTCCCACGTCAGGCAGCTCCAGCTACCTACAACTCCATCCCCAGGGATACACACTTCAGACTGAACGCACATGGCACACACTCACACTCACACTCCCAGGCATACAACAAAAGTCATTTTTTAAAAAGGTAATACTAATAATTTTATCTTAAACTGTAAAAGCCAGAACCTAGGGGTTGGGGGTATAGTTAGTGGTAGAGCACTTGCTTTAGAATATGCAAGGCCCTGGCTTCTGGCCCAAGCCCTGCAAACAAACAAACAGCAACTGCTGATATTCCACCGCATACTGATAATCAGAATTGTAAGTTCTTAGTCACACAGTGGTGGGGGAGGGGAATCAAGGAAGAACAGGCTTCCAGAGGCCTTCAGAGGACACAGTAATTATGGCAATAGTGACAAAGTATATAGAACTCTAATGGAATAATCCCAGCACTCGGGAGGCAGAGGCAGGTGGATCGCTGTGAGTTCGAGGCCAGCCTGGTCTACAAAGCAGGTCCAGGACAGCTAAGTCTACACAGAGAAACCCTGTCTCGAAAAACAAAACAAAACAAAACAAAACAAAAGAACTCTAATGGAGAAAACAAACCATATGAATGCGAATGGGGTCTTCTGGTTTCGGCAGTGGGGATCAAGTGCAGTGTCTCACGCACACTAGCCAAGCATTCTACCACTAAGATAGGCCCAGCCCTGGATCTGAGTAGAACTTTTACATGAACGCTGTTCAACTACACGATTAAGACAGTGTTTGCTTATGAGTAGAAGTACAGGAAAAGAGAGACATTTGTTAGATTGAAATACAAAATACATCTGACCATCACCATAAGGTGAACTTCATAGAGATCTATGAGGAAAACACATAAAATATTATTTTGTTTTGTTATATGTTTCATTGATTGAGACAGGGATGCTTTGTGTAGCTCTGGCTGCACTGAACTCGCTTTGTAGACCAGGCTGGCCTCGAACTCATAGAGATCCACCTGCCTCTGGGAATCTCTCCCAAGTGCTGGGAGTAAAGAAGTACACCCCACAGCCAGGCTGACCTATGACATATTAATAGCAGCTGGAAGATGACTGGGCATCTACATATATGTTAACCTAACAAGCTAGCACAAGCTAAGTTCAAGCCATCACGGGAATCTCCAGGAATCGTGGCTTTGTCTGTACTTAGAGGATACCAGCTGGATTCCAGCAGAGAAACGGATGGCTTGCTCAAGTCTGTGTAACACAGAGAACTAATGAAGAGAAGAATTATAAAAGTCCTTACAGCAGGGGGGAGGGGTGGGGGAGAGCTAATGACTGCACTCTTGGCACTCTGGAGATGAGGCAGTACTATTGCAAGTTCAAGTCTGGCCTACTCTATATAGCCCTGGTTACTCTTGAACTCACTCTGTAGACCAGGCTAGCCTCCAACTCACAGCCATCCACTTACCTCTGCCCCCTGAGTGCTGAAATTAAAGGCATGCTAAACTTAAAGCCCAGCTTAAATGTAACTTTTTTTCCCCCCAAGATAGGGTTTCTCTGTGTAGCCTTGGCTGTTCTGGACTCACTTTGTAGACCACGTTGGCCTTGAACTCACAGTGATCCGCCTGCCTCTACCTCCCTGAGTGCTGGGATTACAGGCGTGAGCCACCCAGCTTAAATTTAATTCTTAAACCAAGTGTAGTGGCCCACCTGGAATCTCAGTTTTTGGGAGGATAAAGCAGGACGCCCATGAGTCTGAAGGTAGCCTTGGTGTCACACTGAAATTTGACCCCCTTTTCTATCTTTTAAAATGTAAACTATAGCCAGGAGGCAGAAGTAGGCGGATCTCTGTGAGTTCGAGGCCAGCCTGGTCTACAGAGCTAGTTCCAGGACACCAGGGCTACACAGAGAAACCCTTTTTTGAAAAACCAACTAAACAAACAAAAACAAAATTTAAACTCCTTATCTATGCTATCACTTTTACTTTTTTTTATTTATTTACTTATTTTTTTATTTTTTTATTTTTCCAGACAGGGTTTCTCTGTAGCCCTATCCTGGACTCCTTTTGCAGACCAGGCTGGCCTCGAACTCACAGTGATCCGCCTGCCTCTGCCTCCCCAGTGCTGGGATTACATACCTGGCCCCTATCAGCTTTATTGATGAACAGTTTTCCAGGCAGATCATCTGTTAGGTTTTGCTAAATAAAAGATCAATGTAGACAATCATGAAACAAGAACATAGCACATTCTTAGGAATTTAGTCTTCAAGAGTCTTTGATTCTTTCGAGCTGTGACAGACAAGACAGTGACTGTGTGCCTGGGGCTGGGAGAAAGAAACACTGTAGCTCACTCAGCTTCTGACTGGGCAAGTGCTATAAACCCAGCTCCATGTTAGCATGCAGGCTTACAGAGCTGATGAAGGAGCTTAAGCCCTGGCCTTAAAATTCCTAAGGCGGGGAAACGAAAAAGCACCAGAGCAAGGAGCCGATTAACACAGGCTCTGATAACCGCTACAGCAGAGTCGGGCATGCTGGAGGGAAGCCAGGAGCCAAGGAAAGGCAGCCGGTCCCTGCCACTTAGCTAAACCCTGAAAGATAAGAGCAGGTGGTCAAGAGAAGTGGGTGGGCTGATCAGGGTGGCACATTCATTTAATCCCATACTCAAGAGGCAGAGGGAAGGGGATCTCTGTGAGTTCAAGACCAGCCTGGCCTATAAATGGAATTCCAGGCCAGCTAGTCAGGATCACACAGTGAGACCATGAAGTAAAAGAAGGAAAGAAGGGAGGGAGGAAGGAAGGAAGAGAGGAAAGAAGGAAGGAAGGAAAAAGGGTAGAGGAAAAAGGAAGAATGGAGCCAGGTATTAGGATTAAAAATGAGATGGCACACAACAGATATGAATATGGAGAGATTTATTTAAAAGCGTAAGGAGAGAGAAGGAAGTAAGAGAGGGAGGGGTGCCCCAAGGAAGGAGGGAGAGAGAGAGAGAACAAGAGAAGAGAAACAAGTAAGAGAGGTCCAGATGGCAGGTTTGTCCTTTTATCCTGGGCCCCCCCTACCCCCCCCCCCCACATACCTAGCGGCCAGCTGTGGTGATGTCAGAGGTTGCTAAGCAACCTAGAGGCAGGTATGCTAACAGCAGGTCCTTTCTAACAGTAAGTTGAGGGCCTGTGGGGAAGAGGCAGGCATGAGCAGGGCGCAGGGGAGAGGGAAGGCACTCAGAACACACCCAGAGGCCAGACCAAGAAGCTAACTTTATTACAGTTTACTTATTTAATGTGCATAGTGTGGATGTGTGTGCTCACGTGTATGTGTACACCCATGTTACAGGACACATGTAGAGGTCAGAGGACAACCTGTAGGAATTAATTCTCTCTTTCCACCACACGAATGAGTACCAAGGATCAAGATCACGTGACCACAGTTGGCCACAAAATGTCTTTACTATAGAGCCATGTTCCCAGCCAAGAAATTCGAATTTCTGTTGCTGTGATAAAATGCCCTGGCAAAAAGGCAGCTCAGAGAGGAAAGAGTTTATTTAGCTTTCCATTCTGGGCTACAGCCCGTCGTCTCGAGGAAATCAAGTCAGGGTTTCAAGCAGCCAGTCACATCACATCCGAAAGCAAGAGCAAAGAAAATATGCACTGGTATTTGTAGCCTCAGATGGTATGAAACCAAACCCGAAGGCTTCCATCTAAGAAATGAATTGATAAACAGAACTGCAGAATGCTTTTCTGGTAGAATTTTCTAAAATGCTACTCACTCCCTCGGAGGGTTGTTTCTGATGATCCCTCTTTCTAAACTGCAGTGGAACTGGCCTCAGGTAGTGGCCTTTTCCTGTTTGTCAGGCTCCGTGGCCTGCCCTGACTCCCCAGGAGGCCTGTGCACCAGGACACCGGCAGAGCCGCCAGACACCAGGTCCCCTGGCCTGCTTGGATCTCATCTCCAATCTCTCTGCTCTGGGGCTACAGCTCCGGGTTTCCTTCAAGGAACTACTGTTTTTATTCCGTCCAAAAATATTCTGCCTAAATCAGTCCTGCAACTCAGCTGGGGGTGTGAATCCTAAACAGCCTGAACTCTCGGCAAAAGACTATGCACATTTGCACATTTACAGACCCTCTCTCTCTCTCTCTCTCCTTCTCTCTCTCCCTCCCTCTCCCTCCCTCTCTCTCTTCCTCTCCCTTCCTCTCTCTCTCTCTCTCTCTCTCTCTCTCTCTCTCTCTCTCTCTCTCTACCTCTCTCTCTCCCTCCCTCCATCCCTCCCTCCCTCTCAGGTGGATAACTTACCAGAGCCTCCAAATACCCATGAGATTACAAAACTTAATTTAGCTTAGCCCTTTAGTCCCATCCTCCACAGTAACCTTGGGGCTAATCAATTCAGCATCACCTGTGTGCCTAGAAAAGAGGCTTGTGCAAAAAGAGGCATTAGTTAGATTCAACTGTATCATCAACAATATTTCCCCAAAAGAAGAAATTCCTAAAAAGAAAGAAAGGGCGGGGGGGGGGGGGGGAGGGTAAGGAACATCCCTTGGGGCTGAACCTAGCTAGTAGAGTACATACATACAGAGAGAGAGAGAGAGAGAGAGAGAGAGAGAGAGAGAGAGAGAGAGAGATATCTGGCTTCAGTCTCCAGCATGCATAAACCGGCTAGGTGGCTTACTGTAATTGTATCCTTAGGAGGCAGGAACAAGAGGATCAGTTAAGGATCACACAGCTGGCTAGAGGTCAGCTTGGGCTACCTAAGGCCCTGGCTCAAAAACAAGCAGGCCAACAATGACAAAAACATGGCATGTTGGCTCTTGCCTCTAATACAAGCAATCAGGAGGCAGAGGATCTTAGTGAGTTCGAGTCCAGACTGGTTTATATAGAGTTCCAGGTTAACCAACCAGGGCTACACAGTGAGACTTCTGTCTAAAAAAAAAGCCGGGGAGGGGGGCATTGGGGGAAAATAAAAAAGAGGAGGAGGAGAGGAGAGGGCTTATTTATCCATCCAAACTGAGGACTGTACCATAACCAAACAGGAACAAAACTGAAAGTGAAATTACTACATTTTTTCCCCCTCAAAAACCACAAGGCCTGCTTAGAACAAATCTGGGGTCACGATCGGGGATCCAGGTCTTCCTTGCCGCTCACAAAGACTCTGACTCACTGAGATCTTGGGTAATAATTTTCCCAGACTCCCTACACCTCATTTCCTATCTTTGAAACATGGAAAAGAAGTTTGCCCTGTATCTACCGCGCAAGGAGGGTGTTGGGAAAGCAGATGACATACAAATGCCTTTGGAACACTTTACCAGGCTGAGACTTTTTCATCAGTCCGTGGTTTCGAAGAGGCTGGCTCAGCTGCAGTGGTTATTTTGATAGCCAGCCTCCTTCCAAGTTCAAAATATTCTCGGATGTGCTCAGATTTAGCACTGACAGAGAGCAGGTTGTGCTGGACCGCTCACTCCAGCCGCCTACAGAGCAGGACTTGTAACTCCCGATCCCCTTTGAAGCCCTCACCCCTTCTATAAATTTTGTGTTATGAACTTTTCAAAAGCCTATGATTTTTTTTGTAATGAATACATTTGTTATTTATAACAAATAAGCGGGTGGGGGTGGGGCCTGGGAGCTAGATGAGTGGATAAAGCACCTGTAAGATAATTTGAAAATAGGTGTGACTCTTCCTGGTGACAGATCTGGGTACAGTTAATATCCCTAAGCTTTGTGACCATTCATGAATGAAGTTGGCACCGCACTGCACTTAGAGGTCAGGGAGAATAGAACCTTTTCCCTCCTGAGTCCACAGATTTTTGGAGGGTTTGGAGACAGGGTTTCTCTTGTAGTCCTGGCTGTTCTGGACGCTCTTTGTAGACCAGACCAGCTTCAAACTCACAGCGATCCACCTGCCTCTGCCTCCTCAGTGCTGGGATTATAGGCGTGCGCCACCACCGCCCGGGCTAAGGGCAGCAGTTTAAAGGAATTAGGTCCATTTATCTTTATGTTCACAAGGAAGGACTTCATACAGCTGTTCCTGGGTATTTGTATGGGGCTGGTTCCAGGGCTCCCAAGGAAGCCAAATCACGGAAACTCAAATCCCTTGTCTAAAACAACACAGTATTTTACTTACGCCTGCATCCATCCTCCTGTACACTCTAAATCATATCCAGTTAACCTATACTACCCAGTACAATGTAAATGGTCTCCACATAGCTGTTCTTCTGTTATCTGTGTTATAAAGGCAAGGGGTAGAAAGTTCTGTATATGTTAAGTATGTGAGTCCGACTGTATTTTTTAAATCTGTGTATGAAACATACAGGTAAGAAAGGCCTGGTAGCTAGGCGGTAGAAGCCCATGTCTGTAATCCCAGCACTTGGGAGGCAGAGGCAGGCAGATTTCTGTTAGTTCCAGGCCAGCCTGGTCTACAAAATGAGTCGAGGACAACCAAGGCTAACACAGAGAAACCCTGTCTTGTAAAACCAAAAAATAAAAATAAAATAAAAAATAGAAAAACAAACAGAAAGAAAGGAAAGAAGGAAGGAGGGAGGAAGGAAAGAAAGGAAGGAAGGAAGAAAGGAAGGAAGGCTCACTACAACATTAAATATGAGCCCAGAGCCAAAGGGAAAGACCTTCTTTTTTGGAGGGCTCACACCAAATTAGACCCTGGAAATGGCTCTCTGCTGACGGGGATCTTCAGTCACACCTAGCTGGACCCACGTCCCTCCCTGACTGCACAATGACACAGTCAGCTCCTCAAAGCATTACAGTATAAACTTACCCAGAAGTACACACACACACACACTGGGGACATTTAGAGGAAAAACCCAGACTCCTAACAACCCCCTTGCCATGCGCAATGTGTCATGAAAAAGGCAGTGCACATCTCTAAACACGTGAGAAATGTAAAAAGCTGCCTTTTCACAGTCTTCAGCTTCCCACTGCAGCGGTGACTAACGCAAGATGTTCCAGCCCAACCACGGCTCTCTCTTCATATTACCAAATGCTTCCTTTCTTCTCTTCTTGTTGCCCTAGTTCTGCTCCGACAGCATTTCATAAGATTGTAAAAAGAAAGAAAGAAAGCGGAGCCAAAGGGAGTAACAGGGAAGCATCTACGGAGAAAGAGCCTTGCTCACTGCCGCTTCCCCCAGATCTTCCAGGGCACACTGGACCATCTAGACCTGAAAACCCAAGCCCATCTTCAGTCTTCAGAAGCCAGAATGAGGCAACTCCCCCGCCGTCCCCTGTCTGTCCCACTTCAGATTGGAGGTGCGTTGGTTTATAACTTCCAGTATCATCCTCAAGAATAAATGCCAGGAAAAAAAAATATTTTACCTTAAAAGCGCTTCTTTGGATCCTACCCAAGAAATTTAGGAGCCACAGTCACACTCCACCAGCCAGTCAGACTCAAAGGAATGTTGAGCAATTTGTTGGCTCAGCCCCAGCCCCATCCTGTCTGAGGTTTAAACATCTGCAAAGGAGCTATGTAGAAATAAGCAGTTTTGGAAACTGTGTGTCAGAAAATAGTGGCTGACTTAGACATTCCTGTAAAATTCCTACAGAACCACTGAGTGAAATTCCCAGCTTGCTGGAACAGAAGGGCCACGGTTCTGTAGCAAAGGATAAGAGTCGGTGTCCCTTGGACATGCCCAGTGCGGAACTTGATGGCAATTTTGCACAGTGCAGAAACGGGCATTTTCTTTTCTCCCACCTTCACTCTCCTATACTAGCCTTTTCACCTTTGAACCGAAAACATGTTCACAGCATGGTCATCAGAACAACAGCTCCCTCTCTACCACTTCCTGGAGTAACCAAACTGCCCACCCTTTATCTCTCATGTTCTACCTTCTTAAGACAACGGCCCCCAGTCAGGGTCTCTCTGTCCTGCTCCTGACATTGAGTGGTTTGGTTTGGTCTTACTGGGATTTAATCCAGCACTCAGGAGAAAAGGCAAAGACAGAGGCAGAAGGATCTCTGTGAGTTTAAGGGTATATTCACCTTCATTCAGGCCAGCCATGGCATATATGGTGAGACCCAGTCTCCAAATACATATAAATGTATATATATGGATGCCTTGCATGCATAAAGCCCTGAGTTCAATCCCCAGTACCTCATAAACCAGGTATGGTGGGATACACCTGTAATCCTAGTACCTGGAGGTGGGGCAGGAGATTCAGAAGTTCAAGGTCACTTTCAGACACAAAGAGAATTCCAGGTCAGTTTGGGCTACAGAAGACTGTGTCTCAAAAGATAGACAGACAGATGGATAGATGATAGATGACGGATAAATAGATGGATAGATAGATAGATAGATAGAAAACAGATAGATAGATTGATTGATTGATAGATACTGGTTAGATGGTTTAGCAGATAAAAGTGTTTATGTGTAAACTTGAAGGCCAGAATTTGATCCCTGGACCCACATAAAAAAGCCCAGTGCAATAGCGTGCACCTGCCACCTCAGCACCCCTAGGGTGAGATGGCTGACTGAGACAGAATGAATTGTCCAGCTAGCCTGGAGGCAGCAGCATGGCAGAAACAGAAGAGATTCTGCCTCTGGGAAGAGAAACCAACTCCTGAAGGTTGTCCTCTGACCTCCACACATATGTTGTGACATGTATGTGCTTACACTCACAAATACCACATTCATACACACATGCACACTAATAATACGTTAAAACTTTAAATTTTATAAAAGATATTTTTACAAATAGTCTTTTGGCAGATCCTGTCGGTGGTTAGGTGTGGCGGTGCATGCCACCTTAGCACCCAGGAAGTGTCAGGGTAGGATGGAGAATTGCTTAATCATCAGCCTGAGTTATCCGGCAAGTCTCTAAAACCAAAACCAAAACGGTAACAAGACAACCCCTGCCGACTATGAGCGTGAATAAAACTGTAAAATAAAAGCCAGGTGCCATAGCTCTTGCCAGAAATCCCAGCACTCGGGGTGAACCCAGTGGCCGCAGCACTGGTTCGAGGCCACTCTGGGCTACATCGTGAGTTCTAGGCTGTCCTAAGCTACAGAATACTACCCTATTAACACAAAACAAAACAAAACAAAACAAAACAAAACAAAACAAAGCAAAACAAAACAGGGGCCTTGAGAGACGGCTCAGTAGTTAAAAGCACTGGCTGCTCTTCCAGAGGACTTCCCAGTACCCACATGGCAACTTCTGGCCTCCTAGGGCACCAGGCATGCATAGGATACACAGACTTATTCCTATCCACATAAAACTAAAGAATAAAAGTAAATGTTAAAAGATGGATTTTGGGGCTGGAGAGATGACTCGTCAATTAGGAGCACCTGCTACACTTGCAGAGGGCCTGGGTTCACTTCCAGCATCCTCATGGTGGCTTACAAACACCCATAACCCCAGTTCCAGGGGAGCCAACAGGCACAAACGTGGTACACTACATGCAAATATAGGCAAAACATTCATACAAATAAAATAAAATAAATCTAAAAAGATTAAAAAAAAAAAAAACAAAACTGTGAGAGGCTGAAGAGATGGCTCAGCAGTTAAGAGCACTGAATGTTCTTCCAAGGGACTCAGGCTCAATTCCCAGCACACATATGGCAGCTCACACCCGTCTCTAACTCCAAGATCTGACACCTTCATACAGATATATATGCAGGTGAAACACCAATGCACATGACATGATAAATTAAATTAAGCTGGCGTGGTAGCACACGACTTTGATCCCAGCACTCAGGAGGCAGAGGCAGGCCGATCTCTGTGAGTTCAAGACCAGCCTGGTCTTCTACAATGCTAGTCCAGGACAGCCAGGACTACAAGAGAAACCCTGTCTCTGAAAAAAAAAAATTGTAACCATAATCCTAAATGTACAGAAAAATGCTTGGTTCGTAGTAAATGCCCAGTATCAGTAGTACATAGTTAATTAAAGCATCAAAAGCACATTACAAGGTCTGATAACTAGTGGGAATGTGCCTCAGAGTTATCAAGCTAGCCCAGCACCACAAGTCCCTGGGTTTCATCCTTAGCATCAAAGTACACACATACACACACACACACACACACACACACACACACACACTTACACACACATATACATGTGTGTTTATTTAGAGAGAAAGAGGGGGTTTGTTTGTTTGAGACGGGGTCTCTATGTATCCCTGGCAGACCTGGAACACACTACGTAGACCAAGCTGGCTTTGAAGTTACAGAGATCCATCTGCCTCTGCCTCCCGAGTGAGAAATGCTCTTTTTTTTATTTAATGTGTTATTGTGTGTTTGTGCATGATAGATATATATGTGTGTCAGGGGTGGGGGCGTGTGTGCTACCTGGCATGCATGTGGAGGTCAGAGGATAACCTTGGGGTTCGGTTCTTCCTTCTATGTCTGGTTTCTGGGGATCGAACTCAGGTCACCAGGTTTGCACAGCAAGAGCCTTTACAAACTAAGCCATCTATCCCTCTAGCCTGAGAAATGCATTCTTTAATGAGCTTAACTGGATTCAGCACACTTCTTATGGTGGGTGCCTGGGCCTCTAGAGAGATACTATAATGATTTGGTATAACCGTGCCAGAAATTTCACTTACAAACGTCATCACTGAAAGCAACTGCCGCCGCTGGCACCATCCACCTATCTCTCGGCCTATCCCCGACACACTGAGGTTTTAGGGACACACAGCTATGTCCAGCTTTTCACATGGGTGCCAGGGATTTGATTTCAGGCCGTCATGCTTTGGAGATCAACACATGCTTTAAGACATGTCCTCATGCCCAGAGCGTCTTTGTAGCCCTGGCTGTCCTGGATTAACTTCATAGACCAGGCTGGCCTCGAACTGACAATGATCCACCTGCCCCTGCCTCCCCAGTGCTGGGAGTAAAGGTGTGCGCCACTATGCCCTACGACTAAATGCTAGATTTTTTTCTTTTTCTTTTTCTTTTTTAGTAATGCAGGCACTCCAGCTCCAACAGGTAGACTTTTTTTTTTATTGTTAAACAAAACAGGGAATCTAGGCACCTGGAGCCCTGGAGCCCTGGGGGGCACTCCGGGAAGAGACAAGGTCATGCCCACTTCCGGATGCTCACCGGATCGTGTACTTGTCCCATTTCTTCTCTGGGTCATAGGGCTCCCAGCGACTGGCAGGAAAGATGTGCTTGTTCCTCTCATACCAGCTCCTCAGGACCACTTTGCCTGCGTGTGACTCATCCTTCTCCACGGTGGCATCACTGAGCAGTCGCACATCATCATGGACATCGAAGTTGAAGAGCGGCCCACTTTTGCCCCGTGCCTTGGTGACGATGAAGTCGTAGAAGCTGTGATGATGAGGGATGATTAAATCCTCCTTGATGTACATGAGCTGCTCCACCCCTGCTGACCTGAGCTCACTGAAGTCCTTGCGCAAGATCTCAAGAGCTTTCTGCAGAAACTGCTGCACGGTGTTGCCCTTTTTCATCCTCACTGTGCGCCGGTGCCCAGAGCCGTCCCAGTAACTGAAGGTGATTTCTATCTCTTCGCTCTTGATTTTCTCCTGTTTGGCTTCCCACTCCTGGCGCAGTTCTTCCCGAAGCCGGTTCTCCTCCTCCTCCCGGTCCCGGTCGGGTAAGAAGCTTGTGTCCACATCAGGGTTCTTCCCCAGTTTCCTTTTCTTTGTGGCGATCTCTTCCCTCTCCAGTTCCTCCTCATACACGACCACCTCTTCCTCCTCTTCCCCCGCCTCCTCCTCTTCCTCCAAGGTGAAGGACAGGCTGGAGATCTTCCGCTTGGCCTCCTTCTTGCGCGCCTTCTCTCGCAGCTTCTCTAGCTTCAGCTGCAGCTCCTTTGACTGCTCCCTTTTGGCCAGCTGCTTCTCTCGCTCCTTCACCAGCGCCTCCTGCTTGGCCTTCATGTCATTCAGGGTCACAAGACCCACCGTACTGGACTTGAGCTCTGCTTCCACCGCATCGTAGTGTGCAGAGAACTTCTTGTCAATGTTGGATTTCATTACGGTCTCCTCCGCAATCCTCTGCTTCATCTGCTCCATTTGCTCGCGCTGCTTCTCTCTCTTCTTCAGCAGGTGCATGGCGCGGCCCGCCTCGCTTGCGGCACCCTTGTACTGAGCCATGGTGGCGGTGGCGGTGGCGGTGGTGGCGGCTGCGGCGGCGACGGCGGAGTCAGCGGTGGTGATGACACTGACTTCGGCTTGGGGGACTCCTGACAGCGGCGGCTAAATGTTGGATTTTCAAAGAATATTTATTTTATGAGTGTAAGTGCTGCTTTGTTTGCATGTATGTTTTTGTACCTCATGCATTCCTGGTACCCACAGAGGGCACTGAATTGCCTGGAACTGGGTTATGGACAGCCATGAGCTACCAAGTGGGTGCTGGGTTTTGAACCCAAGTGTTCAAGTTCTCCTAACCACTGAGCCATCCATCACTCTAGCCCCTGACACGTTATTATTATTATTATTATTATTATTATTATTATTATTATTATTATTATTATTATTATTATTTTAAATACAAAGTACCTGAAATGGTGCTAAACAGTGGGGTGGGTTACAGTTCAGTGCCAGAGCTCCCACCCAGCCCCCAGTGTGAACCCTGGCTTCTGGTTTTAGCACAGGAAACTATGCATTAACCAGTTTGGCTCCTCGCCTCCTGGGCCTCACTTTTTCTCTGCCTCGCTCACTGGACTCTGCCACGGGGCTTCCTGGCCTTTTTCAGGTTATGTTAAAGGCAGTGCCTCTGACTGTTCCCTTGTCTTCTCGCTCAGTCACTCAGTCATATCTCTGCTCTAGTCTCAGCTTCTCACAAACTTGTGACCCCAGAGTACCCTGGTCCTCTGCAAGGTCTGCCCCACCCCCTTCCCTACCCCCACCCCCAGTGCTCAGCTTCTGAGTTATTTCTACCTGATCCTCTCAAAAAGTGGGAATAGAAAATCCACTTTGCAGCCAGGCAGTGGTAGTGCATGCCTTTAATCCCAGCACTAGGAGGCAGAGACTGGCGGATCTCGGGGAGGAGTTTGAGGCTAGCCTGGTCTACAAAGTGAGCCCAGGACAGAGAAACCCTGTCTCAGAAAACCAAAATAAGAAAGAAAGAAAAAGTCCTAGCTTTGTAGGCTAGGACTACAGCTCAGTTGTGCTGTGCTGGGCCACCCTGCTGTGTTCTGGGTAGTTCTGGGTCCTTGTCCTGCCTCAGGAATGGCTTTACTCTCTCCTTAGTGCACCTGGCCCTTCCAGGTCTAGTCATGGGTAGAAAAAGGAATAGAAGAAGTTAGTGTAGGGGGATGGGGGTGTTTTTGTAGCACATGTGTAGACATCAGCTGACAGCACTGAGTAATCAGTTCTCTCTTTCCACTGTGTGGATTCCAGGATGAAACTCAGGTGGTCAGGCCTGGCAGTTTACCTGAGGGGCCATCTTACTGGCCCAGTCTTTATTTTTTTAAATGGCAAAGTATGTTTTTCCCCCCAAAGCATCTTCTATCCATCAATATAACTAGGTAAAGACCATGACAGATGGCTAAGTTGTTTGATTTTTATCTTTAGCTGTCCCTTACAGGAAAGATTTTTTTTCTGAGTCTGTCTGTGCTAGGGGCGGTGGTAGGGCAGGGACAAGCTTCCTGGTGACATTCTTCCTGTACTTAACATGACTTGCTGATGACTAGTCATTTTCATAAGTGTGGAGGCAGCTTCTAAAGTGCTTAGTCACCAGGGTGCTGGTCACCCTCTCCAGACTCAGATTCCCACTGAGTGCTGTGGGAACTCTCAGCGGCTCCAGTGACACTGGAAAACAAGTTCCTCCTTTTCAGGTCCACAGAAAGGATGGTGTGAGATGCAGAGTGCCCACCAGTCACTGGCACATGAGATGCAGGTACCCACAGGGCAGTAGCTGCTTCTGGTCCAACACAGGCGCTGGTTGGTCTAAGGACAGGAGCGCTCAGGATGCCCACGCATGGAGACATCAGTCTGTTCCCAGTCCGACTCAAAAGCCCTCTGAAGGAAGGGCTGGTCCATTTGTTCTATGGTAAATTACCCTCTCTCTCTCTCTCTCTCTCTCTCTCTCTCTCTCTCTCTCTCTTCCTCCCTCCCTCCCTCCCTCTCTGTTGGGTGTGTTTATCTTTGCTCTATACATCCCCAACAAATCCTACAAACCTGATTATAAGGAAACCATAGCTTCCTGCCATACCCGCCTCCCTCCCTCCACCCTTCCTTCATTAAGACAGCACTAAGGTCTTCTATCCACTCAATGACATGGTCAAAATAGAAAAACGGACTTCCTAAAGGTTGAGCTGCTTTAAGATCTAGTTTGTTCTTGTGGAGTTTTATCCCCCCTCAATTAAGGATTTTTTGTTTTTGTTTTTCAAGACAGAATTTCTCTGTGTAGCCTTGGCTGTCCTGGAGTAGCTTTGTGGACCAGGCTGGCCGCGAACTCAGAGTGATCTGCGTGCCTCTGCCTCCTGAGTGCTGGGACTAAAGGCACCACCATGCCCGGCCTTAAATTGAGGATCTTAAGTGAATGTTTTAAAAATAATAGCAGAGACATAACCCTCTAAACACAAGACTGCGCTTTGACATTCATATTCATTTTCTTTCTTTTCTTTACTTGTTTTGATTTTTTGAGACAGGGTTTCTCTGTGTGTAGCCTTGCCTGTCCTGGACTCGTTTTGTAGCTCCTCCTGCCTCTGCCTCCGGAGTGCTGGGCCTAAAGGCCTGCACCACCACCACCTGCCTTCATATTCATTTTCTAGGGACAGTGTAAGAGTGTCTTGCATGCATGTTTGTACACCACATGCATGCCTAGTGCCAGCATAGGCCAGAGAGTTTCCACAGGAGCTCTGGAACTGGGGTACAGTTGTTGAGCGCCCCTCCACCCCTGCCCCCCACCCCCATGTGTGTGCTGGCAACTGAACCTCGGTGCTGTGGAAGAGGGACCAGTGTTCTTAACCGCTGAGCCTTCTCCAGCGCCAGGAAGAAATAGTGCTCACCAACCCGAAAGCTGATTTCTGCACTGTTAGGAGTCTCTTAAAACAGTAGCTTAAACGCAGAACTAAATGAGTGCATACATATGCACTGTCCCTTCTCCAGTCTTATTCAGATTCAAATGACAACATACCAGCTCGAGGCTCCCGCTGTGGTACTCTGCAGGGCTCTTCCTGGGTGAAAGTGTCTGACCCTGAGAAGACTAGGTGACTCAGCACACTGAAATCGCCGAGCTCCGGTTCAGCGGGTGGAAGCCTTCCTCCCCTTTCACAAGATCTGCTGAGAAAACAGCAAAATGAGATTTTTTTTTTTAAGTTTGAAAGGTCAAAGAATTTAACATGTGACTCTCTAGCCAGAGAAAGCTAGAAAGAATTGGGCCCTCATAAACATCGCTCTCTCAGATTGCTACAAGATGGCTGTGTTTAACTACTTATTAGCATTTAAATTGCCACAGGAGGACCTGGGAAAAAACTGCAGGATGCGAAGCAGGTGGGAAGGCTGGTGTGACTGGCTCCTTTGCTCTCCTATTGTTTTGAGTGGTACCAGGTTGTCCCCTGCAGACCACAGGAAAAGCACCTCTCTCTCTCTTTATCAGTGCGCAGCGCCAGCCCTTTGAGTCGGCTATGCAGCCTTGGCTCCCAATCCCCGCTGACTATCAGAGCCACGGTGGCTATGGGCAAGGCGGCTCTTACCGTTCCTTATTCTGATTCAGGAGCTTTGGGGTGGGGAGCCAGAGTCTAAAATACTCACCAGGTGATTCCGGCACACACACGGGTTAGGATTTGACTGGCTGTGGGCCAGCCCTGCAAATCTTAACTCTTAAGAATCCTGGGCAGTCCTTGGGCACCCACAGGGTGGAAGAGCACAATTTCCCATAAATTGTCCTCTAACCTTCACATTTGCATGCCCTTCTACATACACATATACACAGACACACCTACAAAATAGACAAATACAAAAAATATAAAATTTTTGTGGGTTTTGTTGTTGTTGTGTGTTTTGTTTTGTTTTGTTTTGTTTTTTAAGACAGGGTTTTTTATGTAGCCCTGGCATTCCTGAAACTCACTCTGTAGGCCAGGCTGGCCTCAAACTCAGAGATCTGCCTGGCTCTGCCTCCTGAGTGCTGGGATTAAAGGTGGGGACCATCATCTCCCAGCTTTATTTTCGTTTTTTGTTTTTGGGGTTTTGTTTTGTTTTGTTTAGTATTTCTGAAACAGAGTCTCACTAAGATAGACTTTTGCCTAGGCTGGGATTCGCCATATGGACCAGGCTGGCTCCTAACTCTTATTCACATGCCTCTGCCCCACAAAGTGCTGGGACTAAAGGCATGTACCATCATCCTAGTTTAAAATATTATTTTTTTAAGGGTGGGGGTTTGGAGAGGTCAGGTGTAGTGACTCACGCTTTTAATTGACACAACACTCAGGAAGCAGAGGCAGTCTGATATTTGAGTTACAGGCCAGCATAGAAAGTTTCAGCCCCCCCCCCCAAAAAAAGTTTCAGGCTATTTAAGAGCATACACCTGAGACCCTGCCTTAAAATTAAAAAAAAAAAAAAAAGAAAAGAAAAAGAAAAAAATGCAGGCTGGGGCCAGCTGCAGAGATGTGGGTTCAGTTGCCAGTAACCATCACCTATAATTTCAGCTCCCACGGACACTGTGATCATGTACACAAACCTATGCACAGACACAAACATGTATACATAAATTAAAAAAACATATTTAAAAACAAAACAAATCCCCAATGAGATCCTAACCTTAAGGTTATTATAAAATATGACCTTGAGAGCCTGGATGGTGGCGCACGCACTCGGGAGGCAGAAGCAGGCAGATCAATGTGAGTTTGAGGCCAGCCTGGTCTACAAAGTGAGTCTTGGGTAGCCAAGGCTATGCAGAGAAACCCTGTCTCAAAGAACAACAACAACAACAAAAGATATATATATATATACACACACACACACACACCTTTCCAATTCCTGTTTTTAGGTGTGAGCCGCACATACTTCTGTGCCTGTAACAATGACTCCTCAGCCAGGCCTGCGTTTGCTAACTTCCTTCATTCTGTTCGCTTTTATACTCTTCTCAGCAGGCCAACCCCTTGCAAGAAGCTACTACATCGTCCCCCTTAGTGATAAGGACACAGAGGCTGAGAGCAGCGTTCCAGGAGGTGAGAGCGAATGAGGAGGCCTGGCGCTCGTTGCTGATTTGGGACAGAGGAAGCAGTAGGCCCTGGGCTAGAGCCTCACCACTAAAGGGACCAGGCGTGGTGGCATCCCCAGCTACACTGGCAGCTCAAGGCCAACCTCGAAGACATAAGACCTTGTCTCAATTAAAACAAAACAAAACAAAACCTTCATACACGCCGCAAATGACTGAGCACTTTGGACAGCATGTCAGCATGTCAGAGGCAGGCAGAAGGAAGGCCTTGCCTGCCCTGAGCCTCACAGGGCAGTGGAGGAGCAAGGGGCATTTTCTTGCATTTGTTCCATTAGCTAATCCCTCATCTCCAGGAGCACACTCTTGGCTAACTCGTCACATTTCCACTTCAGATTCAGAAATGCTCGCACTTGCGTTATGGCTCTGAATGCTCAGAGGAACCCAGGTGGGAGTGGCCACCTGGGGCACTCTGTGCACGCTGCCACAGAGGAGGATGTGGCTCATTAAGCAGAATGTGGAGGGACCCAAAAGGTTCCACCAAGTAGAGGTAAGGGTACTATGGGCCTGTGGCAGCGTGCGTGTGCGTGCATGCCCGCACACAGTCTTCTAACAGAAGACTGCAAGGCTTAGGTGCAGGTGGGAATGTGAGCCAGTGGATGGAGGTAGGGACCAGGAGGAGACCCAACTGCGTATAGTACCCAACACTAGGGCTTTAAAAGATGTAAAAGGGAGCCAGGCACTCCCAGCACTCGGGAGGCTGACTTAGGAGGATCTCTGTGAGTTCAAGGCCAGCCTGGTCTACAAAGAGAGTCCAGGACAGCCGGGGCTACGCAAAAAGAAACCCTGTCTCAATAAACAACAAAACTAAAAGATGCAGAAGGGGACCAAGAATGGCCATCCTGCAGGAGAACCACCTTCGGGCTGGCTGTGGATTCGAGAAGCTAATGCTGCTCCAGAGTTTGACAAATCAAAGACTAACTCCAAACTAAGGCTTGCTTCTGAGAGCTTTGGAGACCTGTGGGTTGTCAGGCAAGTCCCTGACTTCTTTAAAACCTCCTCTTGTTTATTTTATATGGAAGGAATCTGCCTCCTGGGTCACTGTGTAAACAAAGTGAGATCGGCCTCCTGTGTACAGGATTCTTGCCCAGGCGGTGGTGATAACAGTGGCTGTGTCGACAACATGGTAGCTGATGTGCTGCAGATGAACACAGCTCTCAGATTTCTAAGTGGATAGGTGAAGGCTAGGTGAAAGTCTACTTCACCAGTCAGCACCTGGGCACAGGAGGAAAAGCCTGCTCCTCTTTCTTCTCTTTCTTTCTTTCTTTTTTTTTTTTTTTTCCTGTTTTCCCCCAGAGTTGTGTGTAGGGCAGCTACTGAAGACAGAAGTGCAGACAGAGAGAGAGAGATTAGAGCTGGAAGTACCCAGCCATGACTTAGTCAGGTGCCCATCTAAATCCCCAGAATTACAGGGAATGCCAATCCCCTGCTACAGGGGAAGCAGAGGGGTGATTGCTTTGTCCAGAATGAAAATTCTAGCTCAAGGTTGCCAGGAACAGAGAGCCATTACATGAAGCCAATTGCACGCCAAGCACGACCTTGGGCCCAAAACTGGAACAAAAAGGCCATCCACAGAGAGTTCACGTTGCCTGCTGACCAGTCACTAAGCCATACTCAGCCGCTGAGCCTGGGCAACACCTGTGAGAAGAGGCAGAGATGCTGCATACCCACACACCAGCTCTAGGAGTCAGTCAGGCCACAGTAGAGCCGACACCTGAGATGAGGAGGACATAAGTGAGGGCATCCTAAGTGCTAGGCTCAGACAAGGCCTTTTAAGTGTGTATCCCATTTAATCCTCACCACCTAACGAGGTAGGCATTACCGTTATCCGCGCCTCAGAAATACCACAGCCAAACTACAGCTGCTGAGCATCCTGCCTAACAGCTAGGAAAGCTGGCACAAGAGCCTTTTGGCCCAGGCAAGCCAAGCACAGACAGAACCTGAGCTCACAGACTGCCCTGTTTTGGGGGGGGGGGGGGAGAATGCATAGAGGAAACAAGTTTACATTATCTGCACATATTAACAAATGCTATATTATTATGTTGGGGTGGTAGGTTCATAGAGGATTAAGCAAAAGTGGGGCTACAGATGCCAGCTCCATTCAGTGGCCTGGGGACAAGGAATGTCATCGACGACGCTCAGTTTTGTTGTTTTCATCTGTGAGACAGGTCTAATATACTACACTAAGACTGTCCTGGGGAGAAAAAGACATCACCCCACGAGCCCCAGCCTCCTGGCATGCAGCAATCCCGCCAGGAGCTGCTCTATCAGAGGGAGAAGTCACCATTGTAGATAACACATCACGGTTTCAGAAAATGCTGAGGTGCAGGGCTAGACAGCTCAGTGGTCAGGTACTTCCTTGCTATGTGTGAGGCTCTGGGTTTGATAGATGCCAGCAAGAAAACGACAACCTGAAACTTGGTTTTCAATACAGTGAGATATAATATAAAATGTGAAATACGCACCACACAACAGATAGGATGTTGAGAGGTTGATTATATGAGCATGGAGAAGGAGAGAGGGAGCAGCAGAGAGACAGAGACAGAAAGAGAGAGAAATAGAAACAAGAAAGAGAGGTAGGAAGAGAGAGGAGGAAGGAGAGCACGAGAGAGAGGTAGGTGGGTTTGTCCTTTCATATGCTCCTGGGGGCCG
Source organism: Acomys minous (assembly GCF_964271855.1). Taxonomy (NCBI): domain Eukaryota; kingdom Metazoa; phylum Chordata; class Mammalia; order Rodentia; family Muridae; genus Acomys; species Acomys minous. The sequence goes on from NC_140483.1 coordinate 53,145,867, forward strand.
GGAAGTGGCAGGCAGGCAATGACATCACAGGTTGTTAGGCAGATAGGCAGAATCCTAGCACTTGGGAGAAGCAGAACATTGAATACGGGGCACATCAGGTGACAGCCCACAAAATGGGATTCTGAGAGAAAACAGAAACAAAAACAAAACGGAAAAAAGCAAAAAACCCTGCTAGTCTTACAGTCCTGAGGCAATTTGTCTTAACCGACACTGTGAGAATTTGCTCAGAGGCTCCGCAGACAAGTTTATTCACTGACACCCGTTTCATTCCACCAAGCAGACAGGACAGGCTGCTCCTGTTTTACCTTTCTGGCCTTGACCTTCCTCATTCTAGACAATTGGAGTGTGGTCCCTTGTGAGGAAGAAACAAGACAGTAAAATAAAAGGTAAGCTGACTCCTAGGAAGGACAAGATCCCAACGTGCCTTGCTAAGGGCCGCAGATCAGCTGAGGCTCCTCCCCCACGTGGTTAGGAGGCGGGGCCTGCCGCACAGCACGAAACACCGCTGCCCAAGCCAGTAACCCACAAGGCCCTTGCAGCGCGGCTGAGCTCGCTTCTGGCTCCTGCGGCCTCCACCTCGCTCCCCGCTGACCACCCAACCACAAGGGCCACTCTGTTCTTCAGCACACTGAGGCCATTCCAAGCGGAGGCATCTGCACTTGCTCAGGCTCAGAAACACTTCTGGTGTGAATGAGCTTCACACTGCTGCTCTCAGGAGGAATATAATGTCAGCAAGGCCTTCCTTGAGCACAGTCCTTTTAAGTTCCCACCTGGCCTTGCTCACATCCTCTGCCACTACTACACCCCGCCCCCATCTCACATCAATATGATATTTTACTTTGTGATACTTAAAACTATGAAAAACTGTCTTGTCCAAAAAAAAAAAAATTTTTTTTTTGCAGGCGTCTTTTCTACCCATCTCCACCTGCAGTTAAAATCTGTAAGCTCCACGAACACCTAAATACTGTCTTTCCTGTTTGCCCTTAGATTCCTAGCACCTGGCCGGAAGCAAAGGGCTCAATAAATATTTATTGAATCAATAAAGGGATGCAGAAGAACACGATCAAGTTGCAGAGGCAAAAAAAAAAAAAAGTAAGAGCTGAGTTTGTGAAAATAGTGGGTCTCTCACTCTGGTCCAGCTGGGTATGAACAGAAGAGGTGACACGGATGCTTGCAAAGGGTGCCTGCACAGTGTAGACCACAGAGAAACCGAGGCACCCTGGCTGTGCACTGAGCCCAGCACTGGGCAGGGCTGGGCTTAGAAAGTACCAGCCCAATACCCGAACAGGATAGAAGGGAACAAGGCAAAAAAGTGCAAGAGAAATCATTTGCTACTCCAGAACCTGCACAAACTAAGATGTCTGCCGAAGCGCTGCCAAATATTTGGAGAACAGGTTTCAAACAGTTAGAAGCCAAGGCTATCAGCCAGTCACGGAGGTGCTCACCTTTACCCCCAGCACTCAGGAGGCAGAGACGGGTTCTCTGGGAGTTTGAGGCCAGCCTGGTCTCCGTAGTGAGTTCCAGGACATAGAGAGAGACCTGGCATCAACAAGCAAACGAATGAATGAATATCGCTTGAAACTTAAACTGTGCATAGTCACGATGAGCAATTCGGCACCTAAATAGCCACATGAATTACTGCTACATCCACACATGCAAAAATAGCACCAGCGTTGCTCACAGTTGTGAAATTTAACTAATCATGCATCTACGGATGCGTGGACCGAGGAACAAAATGCATTACACTACAAACCAAGTACCAACAGCACATGTGCGCACATGCACATACACATATAGAGACAGGATAAATCTTAACAATGTTAAAAAGGGAAGTAAGCGCTAGCTGTGGTAGTGCACACCTGTAATCCCGCACTCCACTCGGGAAGGAGACACAGGAGGTTTGGAAGTTCAAGGCCAACCTGGACAACAAGAAGCCCAGTCTCAGAAATGAGACAGAGAGAAAAATCCAAGTCACGGGTGGGTATATGTGAAACAATTCCTGTGTACATTCAAACCCATTTAGCAGTTTATTGACTCTGTCTCATATAAATATCTGTAGCATATTCCCAAGGACATATCAAACTGTACATGGACTACGAGATGCGGGGGCAACAGGAAATGGAAATAGGCTGGCTGTGTAAGTGGACAGAGTAAAAGATCCAGGAAGCAACGAGTTAATTACATATGTAGAGTCGAGCATGGTGGCGCACGCCTATAATCCCAGCACTCAGGGAGGCAGAGGCAGGGGGATCTCTGTGAGTTTGAGGCCAGCCTGGTCTACAAAGTGATTCCAGGACAGCCAAGGCTAGACAGAGAAAACTATCTCAGAAAAAAAAATTATATATGTATAACTGATAAAAGAAATGATCACATTAAAGCTGGGCACAGCGGCACAGGCCTCTAATCCCCACCACCCAGGAAGGCAGAGGCAGGTAAATCTCTGAGTTAGTGGCCAGCGTGATCTGCAGAGTGAGTTCCAGGACTGCCAGGATGACACAGAGAAACAACCCTGTCTCAAAAAACCAAAAGAACAAGAAGAAAGAAAGAAACCTCATAACCTCATGTGTGTGTGTGTGTGCATGTGAGTATGTGGGAGGGCAGGGCAATATCATTGAAAGAGCTGAAAATAGTTCTTTCTTGGAAATGTTTTCTGTATTCATGACACACCTAAGTCATACTGAGCAAGAAGTCCCAATTTAAAAGAGTGGGAGGCTGTGATTTAGATCACTGCATGGAGGCTTCCAGTTACCAATCCTGATGGGCTGAGTTTGAACCTGGGACCTGTATGTTTGATAGAAGGAGAGAGCCAACGTCCATGTTATTCTCCGACCCTCCATATTCATTCCATAGCCTACATGCATGCAAACACACACACACACACACACACACACACACACACACATACACACACAGTAAAATCTGTGGAAATAAAAACCTGAAGATGGTATTGAAAGAATATCATAAGAAACTGAGGGGGAAACGTGTGTCAATCAATTCAATTTCTTTTTCTTTGTTTCTTCCTTCCTTTATTTATCTATTGAGACAGGGAGGAAAACGGTTAATTCACTCATGGTTACATATAACCACGGTAACACCATCAAAAGCAGTGAGGGCAGGAACCTGGAGGCGGGAGCTGATGCAGAGGCTATGAAGGGGTGCTGCACACTGACTTGCTCCTCATGGCTTGCTCAGCCTGCCACTATGTAGACCAGGCTAGCCTTGCACTCCCAAAGATTCACCTGCCTCTGCCTCCCAACCCAAGGGCTGAGACTAAAACCATGTATCACCATGCCCACATCCTTTGTTTGTTTTTGTTCTTTTGAGACAGGGTTTCTCTGTGTAGTGGCCCTGGCTGTCCTGGAACTCTCTTTGTAGCGTAGGCTGGCCTTGAACTCACAGAAATCCTCCAGCCTCCACCTCCTGGGATTAAAGGCATGCACCACCATACCCGGCTTTTTCTTTTTCCTTTTCGTTTTCTTTTTAAAGGCAGACTGCCAGCAGGGCGCAGTGGTGCTCACCTTCCATCCCAGCACTTGGGAGGCAGAGACAGGTGAATCTCTGTGAGTTTGAGGCCAGCCTTGACTCCAAAGCGAGTCCAGGGCAGCCAACAATACACACAGAAATCCTGTCTTGAAAATCAAAAAAAGAAAAAAAAAAAAGAAAGAAAGAAAAAGGCAAACTGCCACATGCAGCCCCTCATTTGGATGTGTCTGGAGTCTTGGAAGCTTGACTACCCTACTTTCTCCTATAAAAGGACCTTGGGAGCTTGTTTGGGGGGTTCTAGCAGGGAAGGGCAGCTACTTGCATACCCTTGCCAGAAGACAGGTCCTCCTCCACTAGGGGAGAGTCATCCTCTCACGCCGAGAGTGCAGCTTTGAGAAGGGACCCACATGGAACGCTGAGGGAAATAGGGGACACCCACCTAGTCAGCCAGATCAACTGAAGCAACCTTGGTGATCAGTGGGGTGACAGGTGTCGCAGGGAGGCCGCCCTCACATCCACCCGTCTCAATCAATGTATTTATTATTTTTTTTAATTTTTATTATTTTATGTGTATGGGTATTTTGCACACGTGTGTGTGTGTGTGTGTGTGTGTGTGTGTGTGTGTGTGTACCATGTGTATGAGGGACTCATACTCAGGTCAAGAGACAGCCTTGGAGTGCAAAGACAGTTGTGAACTACTATGTGGGTATGTGGGTGCTAGGAATCAAATCTGGGAGCTCTGAAAGAGCAGCAAGTGCTCTTAACTAACAAGCCATTTCTCTAGCCCCACTAGTCAATTTATTTTTAACTTTCCTTAGAGACTATGTAGTCATCTTTCTGTACATTTGTTTTAGTATTTTAGTTCGTGTGTGTGTGTGTGTGTGTGTGTGTGTGTATTGCCTGGGCGTGCATGTGTACCATGTGTATGAGGGACCACTCAGGTCAAGAGATGGCCTTGGAGTGCAAAGACAGTTGTGAACTACTATGTGGGTGCTGATGCCCAAGAAGGCCACAAAAGGCTGTTGGGTCCCCTGGAACTGGAGTTACAGACTGTCATGGGCCACCATGTAGGTGCTGAAAATCGAACTAGGGTCCTGTGGAAGAGCAGCCAGTGCTCTCAACCACTGAGCTATGTCACCAATCCCAGTTTTACTTAAGACAGGCTCTTACCATGGAGCCCAGGCTGGCTTCAACTCGAGATCCTACTACTTCAGTCCCCCAAATTCTAGTGTTAACGGGGTTCACCGCCATCCCTTAAGGTCCTCGAGAGTTCACTTTGTCTCTTGGGCTTGTTTACAACATAGAGAGAAGCCCAGGTTCAGTGTACATGCTCAGCAGATGTTAGTCTTCCCCCCCCCCCCCCCCCGCCTCTCCCTCCAGTTTTTCTAGACAGGAGTTCTCAGTATTAGCCTTGGCTGTCCTGGACTTGCTTTGGAGTCAAGGCTGGGCTTGAACTCACAGCGATCCACCTGCCTCTGCCTCCCGAGTGCTGGGATTAAAGGCATGCGCCACCATGTCCAGCTCAGTGTCCCTCTTGACATCAGCAATCACTGCATATGGGCCACGCGCCTGGTGCAAAATTTAATATAGATTTCCAGAGTACCCGGGGTCCTGATATCAAACAATCAATTAACCACACTATACTAAGGCTTTTGGTAACCAGCACAAACCCAAATTTACAATGTTCAAAGTAAACTTTCAAACATAAACCTCTCCTCTGAGCCCAACACTCCCATTCCTACATCAGCTTTATCAACTTCCCATTCTCAAAGGACTGCAGCCTATCGTTAGTACAATCCACCCCTCAAACGGCTCCCGGGATTTACATGTCTGCACAGCACTTCCCTACCGTTTTATAATGTGTTCTGCAAGCGCTGAAAAGTCAACAGTCTCAGCGCTTCTCTGGAGAGAAACATGAGAGCTTGGGTGCCTGGGTCAGGGTGACTCAGGCTGAGTCAATATTGGAGCTCTGAACCCTGGGCCCCTGGAGTCCAGCTCCTAAGGCCTTCTTTCTGCCTCTGGCTAATCTCAACAGGGCTTCTCTTTTAAAGAGCTGTGATTTTTTTGGAGTCCTTGTCATTCTGCTCCCCACTCCCCCCACCCCCACCCTCCCCGAGGGGAGACAGCATGTCAGTTTGCAAAGCTTTCCCCCTTCAAGATAGCAGTCAGAAATAAACAGCCTGCAAATTGGCAACTAAGGGTGAAATCTAACGTTAAAGATCTCGTTCTCTGTCCCTTTTACAAATACGTAGCTAAACCACATTGGTACAACTCAACAATCTCTATAGTTAATGTAACCTGGTTAAGGACTTTTCCCCCCTTAGAGCTCTCAGTTCAGACTTGTGAAATTCAAATCAAAGTGGAGCGTTAAAAGCATTTGCTTTTTTTGTGTGTGTGTTTGTTCAAGTTAGCGTTATCTTGGACACCTGAGCCCCTGACAGCCACAGGCTGCTCTGCTGGTCCTGACCTCATAGAGCCAACAGTTAGGACTGTGTATATAAGGATTTAAGAGATTATTTTACCAGAATAAAGTTACTGTGTAGACACTGGCATGAACTGCATGTCTTTCCATTAACAAATTGAACAGCTTAGGAGCACCTAAAATTAAATGGAGGCTTAGAGAAAATAATAATAAATAAGTAGGTCGGGGTTACTGATAATATTGGGTGTTTTCAGTTAAACTAAACGAAAACCAAAGCCAAAAACCTGTTGTGGGTTCTGAGCATGTCTTTGGCATAGGCTTTAAAACATATTTACAGCCAGGATGTAGAGCACACCTTCTCTGTGAATTCGAGGGCTAGCCTCATCTACATATCAAGTTCCAGAACGGTAGGAATTACACAGTGAGGCACTGTCTCAACAGCAACAAAACAGCCAAATAAAAAGCCCACATTCATATTTTTTTCTATTATCCCACACTTTCTTTCTTTCTTTCTTTCTTTTTCTTTTTCTTTTTCTTTTTAAATTAAAGACCCAGGTTAGGTTGCCCGTACCTGTAACCCCAGTGATCAGAAAGTAGACACAGGAGGATCAAGAGTTCAAGGCTACCCTTAGCTGCATATCAAGTTTCAGGCCAGCCCAGACTACATGAGATCTTGTTTATAATATAAATAAATAAATATAAAAAGGGCTAAACAACTTATACAGGGCTATGAAGATGGCTCAAAGCAAAACCAAGTAGAAGCTAACCTGGCAGATGAAAACCTGATACAGTATTCTTTTCCAAGGCCACCTTCTTGTTGCTAGCCGGGTAGCCATGGTGACAGACACGGAAGCAGCTAAAGCTGGAGGATCACTGGGAGTTTAAGGCTAGCCTGCCTGGGCTGCAAGTCTAGACCCAACCTCAAAGCAACAACCAAAAAGAATAATAGTTTAAGCAGGGTGGTGGTAGTACATGCCTTAAACCTTAGGACAAGACGGGCAAAAAGAGGGGCAGGGAGAGAGAGAGAGAGAGAGAGAGAGAGAGAGAGAGAGAGAGAGAGAGAGAGAGAGAGAGAGAGAGAGAGAGAGACAGAGGGGGTTCTCTGTGAGTTTGAGTCTAGCCTACTCTATAGATCAAGTCCCAGGTAGCCAGGGCTTTCAGAGAGAGACCCTGTGTGTGTGGTCAACTAGTATTATCCCATGGAAATATGACAAAAAGCCATCAGATCCTTTAAATTTATTTATTTATTTATTTATTTATTTATTTATTTATTTATTTGAGACACGGTCTTTTGGCATGGCCCTGGCTGTCCGAAGGACTGTGGTTACAGGCAAGCATCACTGTGTCACTGGTTACCTGTTTTATGCAATACTGGGGATCAAACCCAGGACTTCATGCATGACAAAAAGCAGGCTACCAATTCTGCGCCACCTCTTGTCCCTGTAGGCACTGTCTTATCAATTCATCTTTAGACAGCATCTCATATACCCCATACTGGCCTCAAACTCCTCCTTATGTAGCCACGGATGGCCTTAGATTTCTCATCCTCCTGCTTTTACTCTCTGAGTGCTGGCATTACACACACCATCACACCCGGATCATGAGGTACTGCGGAGCAAAACCAGGACTTTGAGTTCACTAGGCAAGCACTCTTACTAACTGAGCCTCTAAAGCCTTTTTCTTTTCTTTCCTGTTTTGTTTGTTTGTATTCAAGATAGGATTCCTTCATGTAGCCTTGGCTGTCCAGAGTTTACTTTGTAGGCCGGGCTGGCCTCGAACTCACAAAGATCCACCTGCCTCCAAAGTACTGGGATTACAGGTGTGTGCCACTGTGCCTGGCTAAAGACTTTTTGGGAGAAGAAGAAGAAGAAGAAGAAGAAGAAGAAGAAGAAGAAGAAGAAGAAGAAGAAGAGGAGGAGGAGGAGGAGGAGGAGGAGGAGGAGGAGGAGGAGGAGGAAGAGGAGGAGGAGGAGAAGGAAGAGAAGGAGAAGGAGGAAGAGAAGAAGAAGAAGAAAAAGAAGAGGAAGAAGAAGAATTGAGTTTGTGGGAAGGAGGGAGGGATTCAGCCCTTAAGGACACTGATTGCTATTCCAGAGGACCCAGGTTCAAGTCCCAGAACCCCACAATTTACCCAGGCAGCTTACAACTGTCTGTAACTCCAAAGTCTGACCCTTTGACAAAGACATACATGTTAGCAAAACAATGCACATAAAATATAGGTAAATAAACATTTAAAAATTGAGTTTGTTTTTAGGTCTAGATAGATTTTTGTTTTGTTTTGTTTGGTTTGGTTTGGTTTTGGTTTTGGTTTTTGATTTTTTGAGACAAGGTGTCTCTGTGTAGCCTTGGCTGTCCTGGACTCACTTTGTAGACCAGGCTGGCCTTTAACTCATAGCAATCCGCCTGCCTCTGTCTCCTGAGTGCTGACATTAAAGGCATGCACCACCGCGCCTGGCTTAGATAGACGTTTTAAATTGATGATTAGATATGATAGATATTGATTTACATTCAGAACTTTAGACGCACTAAGATAGGAAAGATGTTTTCTTCAAGGCTGCCAAATACAAATAGCCAAAACAATATGAATGTAACATTTATATAATTCCTGATTGTTTCTCGTGGTTCTTCTTGCTGTAGGTAGTTTAGTGTGTGTGTGTGTGTGTGTATGTGTGTGTGTGTGTGTGTCTGTCTGTCTGTCTGTCTGTAATAATATAAATGTATATGTAAGAAAAAAATATTTAATAATAAAAATGTTTTATTTTATACATTTATTTACAGGTTTTAAACTTCAATGTACTCATTAACTAAAACATTGTAAATCTTCTTTTCCTATTACTAAGATATTTGTAAGTTGACAGAGCACCAAAACACAAGTCAGCCACAACACACAGAAGCCCATCTCCATCCCGTCCATGACTCGTGCCAAGGTCGGTATCACGTAATTCTTGAAATTTTCACGAGTAGAATGAATAGCTGTTTTGTAAGAATTGTCTATTCAGGCAGGAAAAAAATGAGGGCGGGGAAGGGATGAACACCAGAAACAATTCGCTATTCAACTGGCACTGAGTATGCTCCAAGTATGAGAGTCTTTGTTTTTGTTTTTGCTTTTCTTACCTACCTTAGGCCTGAGATCCATGCAAAGAAATACACCTTGTGAGATTTTTCTAGAGTCCTTGTATGGAAACACTGAGGCTAGCCCTAGCTTTATCTTACAGCCTGGCCGACTGAAACCCAGAGCCTTCTGTTCACATTTAAACACCCTTCTTTTGTTTTCCATGGCTCTATGGAGGCTCAACCGGTTCAAACAGAAGGTATAGCAGTTGGATCACTCTAATGACCCTAGAATACTCTGGGGGAGAAACTGGCAAACAGTGTGGCTATTTTCCCTAAAACACGACCAACCACTCACTTCATTCGCCAAACCTCGCAAAGCTCAATGGAGACCATCATGTTAAAAAATTTACCTCGGGTTGTTCTTCCTTCTCTCCGTGCCCCAGAGAGGGATGGATGATGGGGGGGGGGGGTGTTTCTCACTCCTGGAATCTCTCCTGGATAAATACCACTACAGTGCTGAGCTGCTCCACTACAGTGCTGAGCTGCTCCACTACAGTGCTGAGCTGCTCCACTACAGTGCTCAGCTGCTCCACTACAGTGCTCAGCTGCTCCACTACAGTGCTGAGCTGCTCCACTACAGTGCTGAGCTGCTCCACTACAGTGCTGAGCTGCTCCACTACAGTGCTGAGCTGCTCCACTACAGTGCTGAGCTGCTCCACTACAGTGCTGAGCTGCTCCACTACAGTGCTGAGCTGCTCCACTACAGTGCTGAGCTGCTCCACTACAGTGTTGAGCTGCTCAGAGGGATTCACAGGCCCCCAGCGTCTGTGAGGAGCGACCTCTGTCACTTCTGCTGACCAAGCTCTCACAAACCGAGAGAACAGTGTGTTGCAGAGTAGAGAGACCTGGGGAGGGTGGGGAAAGGTCCAGTCATCCGGTCACCTCTGTGCTGGTTGCTAAGTCCTGTCTGTCTCACTCAGATGACTGTTCAAGTCAGAATTCCAGAACGCGCCCTAGAGGATGGCTAAGGGACCAATACTCCAAGAGCCATTCACACATGAAAGTCCACATAGGTGGGCTGGAGAGATGGCTCGAGGTTAAGAGCACTGTTTTACCAAAGGTCCTAAGTTCAATTCCCAGCAACTGCATGGTGGCTCGCAACCATCTATAATGAGATCTGGTGTCGTCTTCTGGCATGCTTGCAGAATAATGTATAAATAAATAAATCTTTAAAAAAAAAGTCTGCATAGGTGCACAGTTTTTTCACAGGAAAATCCTCCCATTCCTGTAGAAGGTCCGCATTGCGAAGAACAGTCTGATGAGACCAGAGGCATGATGGACCGACCACAGATTCCAGGGGCTAGAAGGCTTGTTTTCTTAAGTTCAGGTACTCAGAGGTGCTGTGCCAGGCCTGGAAATTTAGGCAGCCCTCAGGACTGCCTACCTTCCTGGGCTCTTGGTCACTAAACTTGCAAACAGGCTCTATAGTGACAGCCTACCACATGGAATTCTGTAGCCAAAGATGACCTTGAACTTCTTCCTTCCTCCCTCCCTCTCTCCCTCCATCCCTCTCTCCCTCCCTTCCTTTCAATGTAGGGTCTCACTACACATCCCCGACTGGCCTCAAGCTCACAGCAATCTGCCAGCCTCTGACCTTGATCTTCTCGTCCTTGCCCCACCCCCAGTGCTGGGATAACAGGTATTCGCCATCACACTCGGCTTCATGCAGCACTAAGGATCAAATGCAGGGTTTTGTGTATGCTGTACAAGTTCTCTCTCTAGTGAGCAACATAGCCAGCCCTAATCCTTCGCTTTTCAATTGATGGACATTTAGCCACTGGGTTCCAGGTTCCCATACACAGAGTACAGCTCCGTGTGATCTCTCCCCATCTCCCCTACACCCTCTTGCCGAGCCCGCACTCTACTGTACAAACGGCAACAAAGCCCCATGCTGTCCTCTACAGCTTCCCATCTTATCAAAAATCAAAGCTTGGGCTGAGGATGTGGTAGACGCTTGAGCAGCATGCCTGTGGGCCTAAGTCCGTTCCAGACAACGCTAGATGAATTAATCAATGAGCCGCAAAGACACTTTTCGTCTTTACCTCCAAGGCTTTGTGTGACCTAGAGACTCCACCGGTCTCTGACTTCAGTCCCTACCTCACTGTCTTCCGGGTCCCCTCTCCTTTAGCCACCTCACCGCCTGCGAGGGTACGTGGTGCCTACGTGGCGCTGTTGCCTTAGGCCTTTGCGCAAGCTGTTCCCTCTCCTTGGAACATTTTCTTCCCAACGTTGTTGATATGGACTCCTCAGTGCTCCCTTACTTCCTGCAGGCTGACCCAACTGAAAACATTGTCAAACCCAGCAGCCTCCGGCCCTCCTTCCCATCTGCATACTCTGCCTATTCTTTTCTGCTTATCTCCCTCTGATATATCGTATCTTTGTTTGCATATGGTCTGTCTCCAGGGCAAGGGTAGAGTTCACAAAATACTAATACCCAAAACAGCCTCCAGCACAGAGCAGACACTCAGTAACAGTGAGGGCGCTGACGTTAATGAAAGCAAGGATGGCTTCTGGTGTAAGGGTTTCCCACGTGTCTCCACTTGCGCCTGGCAGGAGCTTGTTTCTGCAGCTGCTCCTTGGGGACAGAGTGAGCGTGGGTTCCCTAAAGACAGTGT
>NC_140483.1:53762500-53935000 GCF_964271855.1 Acomys minous
CCATGTGTCATCCACAGAGGAACAAGGGCTATTCACTCCCCCCAAGGATTTATTATTAAGCTTGAGAGTAAACCCCTGGGCACGAACTGGCTATCATCCTGTAATCAAAGTCATAGCCTTCCTAAAGCATTTCCACCATTGTCTGTCTGTGGAGACTCCGCTGACAGTCACGCAAGGCAGGAGACATACGGTGTACGTTCTCACTGGCTGTTTCTTTACTCAAGTTCCACTAGGAACCTCAGTTTCCTCATGTGTAAAACTGAGCTGATTCAGTGGTTAAGAGCACTGATTGTTCTTCCAGAGGACCCCAGTTCAATAGCTCACACCCACGTGGGGGCTTATACGCATCTATAACTCCAGTTCCAGAGGATCCAACGCCCTCTTCTGACCTCCCTGGGCACTGCACTCACACAGTGCACATATGTACACGCAGCCTAAGCATTCATACATGTAAAATAAAACAAATACTTTTCTAAGAAACTGCTCTAATTGACGCCCCCATCTCCAAAAAGCAGTCACGAGGAGTAAATGGCATCCTGTAAGGGGGATGTCGCACTGCTCAGTGGGTCACAGGGCTTCTGCACACCTGGCTCTCCGTGGAGCTGCTTCCACTTGCACCATGGCATCCATGAGGCTCTCTTGATTTTCACAGAGCTGCTGGGTAGGGACTACATCAGTGAGTGACGCACCAAGGCATGGTTCTGCTCAACCAGGAACTCATCATGTTTGAGCCTGAACCTCTTCTCCCCTTGAACCTGCTGCTCCTCTCACAGGTCCCTGCCTTGGCCAGTAGTGTCCATTGACTCAGGACAGAGGTCTTTCTGGCCTTGGGTCCCACCAGATCCTGACATTTCTATCTCTGACTCCTGATTCACCCATCTTGTCTCCACTGGAGCTGCCCCTGCCTGTGGCCTGGCTCACCCTGTCAGACTTACTCCCTTTGATGCTCCCTTCTCCCCTAGCCCGGACTCTACTCTGGTCATCACTCCTGGCCTCCCATTTTGTAGTTTATCAGGTAGACCATAGAGTAGGTGGTCCCTTATGAAATGACCCCTACTGACCTTGACTTCTGGCCTAACCATTGTCCTGCAGGGCACTGGCCTGCCAGTGGGATGATTTTCAGATTCTCCTAATAACCTAGGCTCTGAGTGTTCACTTACATAGGCTCATATGATTTCTCTGACTGTTCCTCATGAGGATCTGCCTGGGGTGTCCTCTGTATTGCCTGTGATGTGCTCTCCGGGGCCTCTGTGGAACTGCAGCCTCCTAGAGCCCATGTCATCTTCCTGTGCTTACTGACTATAGGAGTCACAGTGGTTCAGGCCCCAAAAATAGGTGAGAGGGGACAGTCCCCAGTAGGTGGGTTTGGGCTTGGTGCTAGGGTCCTTCATAAGAGGGCTTCTCAAGGTGAGTTCTAGGAACAGGGAAAGGTAGAGCTGGAAGACTGCATACTGCCTACCTCCCAGCCCCAACCCGCCCCCCACCCCATACACAGTTGAAAGAATTTTTGGCTCAGAGCTGGGCCCTTTCTGTTCCTTCTTGGAACACTATCAGAGGGTGAATGTGTCACTGTCTGTTTTCTCACTGGCCCCAGCTTATGATTGATCCCTTCTGGGTCACTCTCCCTCCTTCCTAGCTGATGACGGGTCACTTCGGTTTTGTTTGTTTGTTTTTGGTTGGTTGGTTGGTTGGTTTTGTTTCTTTGCTTTGTTTTGTTTTGTTTTGCAGACTTCGCAACTTAATTTGCTAGCTACCTGTTCATCTACTTAACTGTCTCCTCACATGAATATATAGAGCCATTTGCTCAGTTTCCTGCTGTGCCACCTGCATCTGGAAATGCGCCTGCTATGCATGTTTGTGGACAGTATCAGCCCCTCTTGCCTAAGAGACAAACTATGGGCTTGGGTGGGCCTGCAGATGGCTACTACCACTAAGGCAAGATCAACAGTCTTTGAGGAAGCTTTGTGAAAAGCCCACAACAATGCTTAGCTTCTAAGTGCAGCCAGATAACACCTGTGGGGTTTTCAGTCTCATGGCAGGTCCTATGTGGCACAAGTGAAGTGACTTCATACAGCAGAGCAGATTGGAAGTTATCAGCAACAAACTGGCCCTTATCCCAGACTAGGCGAGATAGTCTTTGACCCTGGGCCAGACTCTTTGCTTTCCTGCTTTCCGAGCTCTAGGGAAGACTAGGAAGCTGCCTTCAAGGTAAAAGCTCTGATGGCTCTACCTTCAAGGGACTTCGTCACCAGGAACCCAGTGCAAGAGGGTCTTGACCTCCCACAGAGAGCTTCAGGGCTGCACTTGGTGTATAAGTCTGAGCCGGGCGGCCTTGCATCTGTGACATGCCTTGCATTCCCAAAGACCTGGGCTGCAAAGACCATTTGTACTGCCTCTCTCCCCATCTCCCAGTGACTCCCACCCAGGCATGGCTCGGGCCTTCAGGAAGATGATGGCAACTGGCCAGACTCCTCTGCAAAGGGACTTGTTCCAGTACAGTCTCCCTGTCTGGGCCACAGGGCCAGCTGTCTCCATCCCTCTTTCCCCTGCCCCACCCCAAGCACCATGACCTGCCTGGTCTGTACTTCTGTGTGAGGGCCTTCAGTGTCCCCCATGGAGGGCTCTGTGTCCCCTCACACAGTTCTCTGAAAGAACTCATGGAGCTTCTGGGAGAAGCTAAGATGCATTGTGAGGTGTAGAAGGGCTTCATCCCTAGGGTCCAGGCATGTGATCTGCACAGACCCAAAGCTTATAAGGAGTCACAGGGGCTAGACTCTCAGAATTCACTTGTTTGCTTCGGGGAAGCCAACGGAATTTGATGGTGAATTTGATGGGAATTTAGTGTGAGCTAGAACTTGGGTTGAGGGTGCAGCAGGGATCCCTTTCTGCCTGGGTCCCCCCAGAGGTGCCTGGGGGCAGGCCTGACAGGTACAACGCAAGACACTTCTGTAGTCATAATAGCTGCCTGTTCCCTGCCTTCACCCTCTTTCTTGGTTCTGGAAGTATACAGGAGGAGTGGCCTACTTATTGTTGAAGAAGTCTGTGGCATGGTACCTCGTTTTTGTTTCTTACTGGAGCTTCACTCCAGGGTGAAAAGTCCACAGAGTGGGGTTCACAATAGCCCCAAGATAAGGCAAGGTCTGAAGGCCCTAGAGTCCCTGAAGGTGGCGTTCATTCAGCTTTGCTCGGGTTCCTGCTCCAATAAGAGCACAGATTGCCCATGACCCCTGTGACCTTAGCACTGGAAAAGCTAAGGACACACAGGGGGCCAAGGTGGCCACAATCACGAGGACAATTGCAGCCACTGTTTTCTGTACTCCAGGCTCAGGGGGGGTGCGGGGTAGAGGGGCTCAGACGTCAAATGAAGGTTCTCAAATAAATTCACAGGCAAACAAAACTGTGGACTGGGCCTGGGTCCTGATGCAGACGCCAGATTTCCTGTTTCCATAGAGAAAAGCAAGAGTATAAGGAGATGGGAGGTTCTGCCGAGGACACCCGCACCAGGATGCCGCACCCCCATCCTGGCCAGCACTTCTCTAGCGAACCAACCTGCTGGGCCTCTGCTCCGCCACACTGTCCACTCATATCTGGGCCTAGACTCTTCCTGACCCTTCATTCTGGAGGGTTTGGACAATGACCAGTTGAGGAGTGAGGGAAGTTGCTATCTTTAGCTCGATGAAACTTTGCTCAATTGGACATGACCTGGGTGGGTCACTCATGTCACTCTACATCTCTGGGGGGCGGGGATCTACATCCCATTGCTTCTCCTCCACCTTAGCCTCTTCAGGTCAAGTGGGCAAACATGTTGGGAGCGTGGAGCTATACAAATAGGGCTGAGTGACAGGAGGGGAGGTAGGGAAAAGCAGAAGGCCTAACCTAGGAGGGCTGGGGACAGGACCGTCATGGGCGATAATAACAACTTAAGCCTAGTAAGCAGTGCTGACCTGCTGGGACCTGTACTAGCCACACGTACACGCCAGACCGTCATGCGTGGAAGTCCTGCACAGTAAACGCCCTCTCACCCACTTTGCAGATAAGCAAGCCAAAGCACAGAGGGGATGCGCAGCTTTCTAGAATCACACAGCCAATGGGCAGAGCTGAAACATGGACAGAGAGTCTAAGTCACGACCCTGTAGCCTCAAGCAGCACGGCCACACTGGAGAGGGAGAGACGTCTGCATACATTTGTTGGAGCTTGTCCACAATAGCACATTGTCCCTGCAGGCCTGGTCACAGCATGACTTTGTCTATGGACTGTCAGGGCTAGAAGGGCAGAGGAGGAAAAGAATAGAACTCATTGCGTAATACCCGTGTACCAGGCTGTATGTGAGGTCACTTCTCAGAGATCTAACAGTTCTGAAAGGGTAGGTACCAGCCCCTGCTCACAGACAGGGTGATGGAGAGTGTGTTTAGGGAGGTGCCAACAAAGGTGAGGCTTGTCTGACTTGTCATTTTCTTGCTTTTCTCCTTGTGTCCCTGGAAGGCTGCAGAGTGTGGCATATACCAGGGACTCTCCCAAGGCTTTTGTTGTTTAGCCCCATGTGTTGTGAAGGGTGTGTGTTGGAAGGGGGGGGCAGGTGGAGATTTGGTGGGGAATGGGGTGTCTAGAAAGGGAGCAGAGTCGATACAGTGGGGAGAGGTGTGGGGCTCTGCGAGTCTGTTTTATTCTTACAGATCTGTATTGGGAGTTCCCTTGTACATCAACATTGGGAGCTTTATGTTGAAGGTCCCTGAGTTTCTCAGCATGGGTGACCCAGCCAGGCAAACCCTGGTCACTAGATTCCCAGGTCACTCTGGAACAACCTGGCCCCAACCCTCTGAAAGCAAGGCCAGAGCAGGGGGCCCTGCTAAAGGACCGGCTTCCCCAGAGGGTGAAGCAGAGCAGGCCGCTAGCTGCAGGCAACAGCAAGACATTCTGGACCCTATAAAAAGACAAATGTCCTGGCTGCCAGTGGCTTAGCCTCCAGCCTGCGGAGGACGCCGGGTGGCAACCTGAACCCCAGGAATGTGGCAGAGGCATGGAATGTCCTATGATGACTTAGGGCTGGCTGCTCTAGAGCCACAGAGGGACAGAGTGGGTGGCAGTCTGGAGAGTAACTCACAGGGTCCCCATGAAGCAGACAATGTCTCCTATGGCCATTAAGAAGAAAAAATAAACCATCCAGATCTTGGAAGTAGGGTGACATTATAAGACTCATAATATCAAGGCGTAATTCATTATTATTTTGTTTAACATTTAGTTAGTTAGTTAGTTGTTAGCTAGTTAGTTAGTGGAGGAGGGTGAGTGTAGAGGCCAGAGGACAGCTTGTGAGAGTTGGTGCTTCCCCTTCACCACGTGTGTCCTGGGGATCTTACTCAGGTCACTAGGCTTGTCAGCAGGTACCCTTAGCCACTGGGCCATCTGGCCAGCCCCACAATGGAATACTTTATAAGTTATTTAACTGTCTAAGGCAGGAGTCCTTAACCTCAACCCTAACTGGCATGGGGTCAGATAATTCTGGCTGTCTTGTGCCAGTACGTGCATCCCTGCCCCCAACTCCATGATTCTAAACATTGCAGATGTCCCTTGATGGGCAGATGTCCTCCTCTTTTGAAAAACACTGCCCTGAGAGGTGATCCTGTGTTTCCTACTCACTAGTGGGTCCTGTGGAGATGATAGCTCTTCCTGGTGGAAAAACAGGTTAGTTTTCTTGCCTATAGGCTGTGTATGCCCCACAAGTCCTACCATATTCTTTTATTGTTGTTGTTTTGTTTTGTTTTGTTTTGTTTGTCAAGATAGGGTTTCTCTGTGTAGCCCTAGCTGTCCTGGATTCACTCTGTAGACCAGGCTGGCCTTGAACTCGCAGAGATCCTCTTGCCTTTGCCTCCAGAGTGCTGGGATTAAAGGTGTGTGCCACAGCTGCCCAGTGCTGCTGTATTCTTTCACCGCTGAGAGCAGAGCAAGAGGGGTTAGAAACACCTTCAACACGAAGCCCCTAATATCGATGTACAAGGCCCAGCAGCCTGAAGGGTCCTCGTTCTCACAGAAACCTCTCTCAAGAATACAGATTATTCCACCGCTAGCAAGGATGCTGAGGGAATATGGAGATTACACAATATGTCCAGGAGCACATCTCCATGAAACGGCTAGGATTCAAGAGCATCCATTCCAGTCCAGATCCATTGCCCTAACCACCATGCTACACCGCTCCTCCAATGTGGCTGGTGTGGGAGCCCACGCCCCCATCCACCAGTGGACCATAAAGCTGTCCAAGATAATAACAATCTGACCACCATCTTGCTGCCCTTTGACCCACTGTGCATTGCCAGAATTCCTTGCCTTATCTGGGCCTCAGTTTCCACTCTGTTTGGGGGAGGACCTGCAGCTTCCTTGCTGATGTAGAACAGGCAGAATCAGAATGGTAGCCCAGGCCCAATTCTCTCATGGAATGCTGGAGGGAAGGAAGGGGAGAGCTGAAGAAGGATTTGGAGGGGCCAGCCCATGAAGCCCATCCCTTCTGACAAGCACCAGGGCATCCAGTCACAACCATGAGTCCAACTCTCAGACTTGACTTGTGCAGGACATTAATAGGAAGCCATTTTTGCCTGCCCCACATCCTAGCTGGTCTGGCACGTGCCACAGCAGGAGACCTTTGCCATCAAATACCCTGGCTGACAGAACCAGTTGTCCAGGGTGTAGACACAGGGAGCTTTCTTAGCGACACTACCACTCGTCTGTCCCCGACTCTGAACCCCCAGTGGCCTTCTCATCACCCCCAAGCTCTGTCTCCACACACACCAAGCCCCATCTGTCCCACTTCATAAATCTTTCTCAAGTTCATCCTTTATCTCCATCTCCAGTGCCTGTTTCAGTTCCGGCAGGGGCAGCTTGGTGTGCTTCCCCTGGCTCCCATCTCACCCCAGTCCATGCCCCACGTGAGGGCTTGAAAAGCTTTTTAAAATGCTACTCTGATGATTGGAGAGATGGCGCAGTGGTTAAGAGCGCTGGCTGCTCTTCTAGAGGACCTGGGTTCAGTTCCCGCCACCCACATGGCTGCTCACAACTGTCTGCACATGGAATAAAACAAGTAAAATTTTAAAATGCAAACTCCCTTTGCCTGTGTAGCTCCTTCAACCCAACCCCTCTTTCTGCTGAGCCATTATACCATGAAGGCGTACTCCCACCCCATCTCTCACCCCTCACCAAGTACTTGCTGTGCCACTGGGGGCTGGAATGGGGTGGGGGGGTGGGGTGGAAACTCCACTCATACGAAAATAGAAAATTTTTGTTGTTGTTGTTGTTGTTGTTGTTTTCAAAAAGTAGGAAACCCCTACTCATAAAGATGCTAAAACAAAAAGTCAATTCATCTTTTTTCCACATCATCTTCCTGAAATTGCCATGGCATTAACTGCCTCTTGACTATTGGATGGGCGAAGTCAGACCTTTGCGAGCACCTTCTGCTAATCCCTCTTCCACTATCCTCACCACCCAACAGGTACCATCCTGTGACCCAGCTAGATCTAAAGAAGAGGAGCCAAAGCTGCTACTGCAATCCACGGTGAACAAACAGAACCTAAGGGCATCGAGGCCTCCACCGCAGGAGACGCTGTGTCCCTAGATGGGCCCTAGACTCTCAGCTATGCAGAGCATCCCACTGTGTGACCAGGCCAACATGGGGACATCCACAACCATGCCCATCTCTGATACATTAAAGGATTTATATTCTAATTAGGCCCTCCCACTCCCAGTTTCTGCCAGGGAGCCCAGGGCTTAGAGTCAGAAGGTGGCAAAACTTGAGAGTGTGTGAGATCTGAGTCTCCAAGCTCCCAGAGTATGGGTCACCGATTCTTCTTACAAAACATAAATTCAAAGGTGAAATTTAAACGTCAATGCTGTGATTAAGAGCATCCATTCCAAGGAGTGGCGCTCTGAACAGATACATAGCCACAAGGTTGGCCCTGCTCGCATCTTTCAGGACTTAGGGTAAATATTCTATCTTCCGGGAGCCTCTCTGATCCCAAGGCTACTTTAGAGTCTCTTTCTCAGACCTCACATGTTCCTCATTTTATTTTTAAGTACATATATAACTGCCTAAACTGTAATTATTTGTGTAATTAGCTTAATTAATTGAGCTCTGTGAAGATGGGAACTGTCCTCTTGATTCACAGTGGCATCTCTGGAGTATTTCCAGGCACCGAATATACAGTTATAAAACGAACAAGATTAATTCAGACTTCATCCTAGAGCTTCCCTTATTTAAAGCTAAGTGTTGTTGTAGACAACTGGAATGTTGCCAGCTTTCTGCAGACTCCCAAGTAGCCAAAAAGTATAACAGAGAGATAAATCCTTAATCTGCTCTCCTCCTGCTCTGCCCACACTCATTGTCCTCTTCTGGGTGTCAGGGAGATAAACAGATGATGGACAAGTGGTGCTGAGAGGGTCTCGGGATGCTTTCTTAGGGCCCCCAGAGTGCTTAAGGGCCCCCAGGGTGCTTAGGGGCCTCAGGATACCTAGGGGGCCTCAGGGAGCTGAGGAGGCCTCAAGGTGCTTAGGGGGACCTCAGGGTGCTTAGGGGGACCTCAGGGTGTTTAGGGGACCTCAGGCAGAAGTTGACTTTGACCTGTTCTCTTTGGACTTCATAATAGAGGATCAGATGAGAGTTCATCTCAGGTGGTTAGTGTCCCCTGGAGTGCTGACCTGCCATGTGATTCTGGCCAGCTTGCCCTCCTGTAGGGCACTTGCTATGGTATGCCTCTGAGCTCTAGGCTTGACTCTGCAGCTCCAGCCCACAGACTAAAGGGAAACACCACAGGACTGTGCGGCAAACTATTTTGTTTTCAAGACGGAAGATTACATAATCACTAAGGTGTGATTTAATGTCTGTAAAAGAAGGCAGCTTCTTCCAAAATTGTGTGTGTGTGTGTGTGTGTGTGTGTGTGTGTGTGCGCACGCGTGCATAAACATGCATGTGTGCCCTTGTGGGTGTATGTACATGTCCATGTATGTGCAGGTGCATGTGCCCATATGTGTATATGCATACAGAGACCAGTGGACAACCTGAGGAGCTGTCCACCCTGGTTTTTGAGATAGAGCCCCTCACTGGGAACTAGGGTTCACTGATTCAGCTGGGGTAGCTGGCCAGTGAGCCCCAGGGATCCTTTTGTCTCCACCTTCGCAGTGCTAGGATCATAAGCACACACTGCCAGAAACATTCCAGTTCTTAAAGTGCACATGGAGCCAAACTCCGAAGTCATGGGGTAGGGGGTGGGGCATGAACTCTCCCTAAATCCACAGACTTGGAGAACTGAGCTTCTTACAGAAGGCCCAGCCACACACAGCGGAGATTGCATGGGCCCTGCCCTCCTTCAGTTCTGCTCTCTTTCCAATCCAGGAGCTTGGTTGTTTCTATTCCCAGCAAGCACACATTTAGCAAGCTTCTCCCCAATTCAGAATAGATTACCATGGAAACCAGCCTGAGAAGAGGCAGAGATGCACGCTTTTTCTTTTTGGCACTGGATCCATGCAGATGGGTCTCCTCTCTGCAAGCCCTGTGGCTTCAGTACAGGGGAAAGCCCCAGAGAACGGAACTCTATCTTCCTATCCTGTTGGTGTGTGTGTGTGTGTGTGTGTGTGTGTGTGTGTGTGTGTGTGTGTGTCACTAGAGTGGAAGCCTAGGCCTTCTGGATGCTAAGCAAGTATTCCACCATTGAGTGACATCCCCTGCCAGCTCTCTGATTCTCAGCCGACTTCCCTGGAGGTCCTCGCTCTGTTTACCACCTTGTGGATACAGCCAACAGAAGGGGCTGAAGAAACGGCTCCGTGGTTAGGAGTGGGTACCGCTCTTACAAGAGACCTGAGTCCAGTTCCTAGCACCCATGTTGGGCAGCTCGTAACTGCCTTTAATTCCAGCACCAGAGGAATCCAGTGTTATCTTCTAGGCTTTGAGGATACTGTAAATACCCACACAGAGTCATAGATATGTACAAAGAGTTAAAAATTAAAAATTTTAAAAAATAAATATATGAGCAAGTCGCAAAGTCAGTAAGACCAGGATATGTGGCCCTATTAGATGCTTATATGGGTGCTACCCTGCATGATGTACCTAGTCTCCAATCCTCAGGGATTTCAGGTGAGCTTTTGGTTTCATTTATTACACACACACACACACACACACACACACACACACACACACACACACTGTGCAGAATTTGCTGTGTTGTTGGTGAAAAAGTAGGAGAGAGTGACACCATAGGCCTGCAATGCCCTTTCCTGCAGGTTCCTCTATCATATGCCCCTATTAGGCAAGCTCAGTGAGAGCAACATTATGGATTCTATGCAGGGGAGGAGGTTAGTGTTCAGCATCCCTGGTTGACCCTGCTGCAGCCCATGTCTGTCCATTGGTACTACTCCTGGGAGTTCTTGGGAAAGCTCTATGAGTTGGCACCTTCTGGGTGCCTGGCATAGTGAATACTGACTGATGGGTATCATGGAATTTGGCTGAATGGGTATAATCTGGTAAGCTTCAGGGCCACTTAGCAGTTTGACTATGTGAGGCTATCAGTCTGCATTGTTGGGGAACCAAGACACCAGCATCTCCTCACCAAGGCAGAGTTCAAGAGTGACTCCCAGCCTGGGGCTGCAGAACGCAAGAGGAAGGATAGGAAGGCTTTCTTACCAGGCCGAGGTTCAGAGTGTTGTTGTCATCTTCAGGCATGGGTAGGTACACTGCCAGGGCCACACAGTTGGCAAAGATGGTAAGTAAGATGATGCTCTCGAAGGGTCTGGGGGTACCAGGGTTAAGGAGGGCCCTTGAGTGATCCGTGGGATCTGTGGGGTCGCGGGCTAGAAGATGCCAAAGGCCACTCTGGGCAATTCGTATAATACTAAGAGATAGGCTACACAACGATTTGGGGAGCTTGGAACCCCCAAAAATGGCCAGGGAGGCTGGGGGTTGACTTATGTTCAGGCTGAATAGCACTAGGAAAGAGGGGGAAATGGAGAGAAAAGCCAGATTTTCAGAGCTATGTGCATATACTCATGTGCATAGGCTTGCACTCACACATCCCCCTCACAGGCACACCTGCCACCCCCACCCCAGCCCCAGCAGCCAGTTCCAGAGGGTGCCCTGGGATCCACCGTTCCTGATTTGCTGGTCATTTAGAAAGCCAATGTGAGGGAGGAGAAAGCAAGAGTCCTTGGTGTCTAGTTTGGGGTGCAGAGCAGAAGTCCTGCTATGTAGATAGATGTGGATCAAAACTCCGTTCTTTTCCCGGAAACGTCAGTGTTTGAAGCGAGACAGGGAATGGGGGTGGCACAAAATCTAGATCTGTGGGAGGAGTGGGATCAGGAGAGTAGAGAGCGGGGAAGCTGCTCTCACAGGACACAGGCAAGGAGGGAGGCGCCTGGAGGTGATGCTGCCTGGCACAGTGTAGCTCTGAGGATCAGGCCTGAGCCAGACCCACTGTCTCTAGATGGTTCCACATCTCCCTTACTCTTCCGGTTATCCTCCCCACCCCCACCCCATGCTTTTTTCCCCCCAAAGAACAGCTGATGGAATCCCACTCTCTCAGAGCACGTCAAAAAATATTTCAAATATTCCCGACTCTCTCAGAACCCACTCAACCAGGCCTCCTCTCTGTAGCCCCTCCTTTCCCCCCAAATAACCCAGATATTTTCACCATTCATCTTCCAGAACTCATGCAAACCCAGAGAGGGATGGAGGCCCCTGTCTCTAGGGCGCTACTTCTGAGCTAAAACATCCAAGTTTTGCTCGCCAGCATCCAGGAGGCAGTAAGGGCAGGCCCTCCCTCAAATCCATTTCTCCAGCTCCATTTGTAACTGCGACTTGAGCCAGTGGAAGCTGCCCCTGGCTCTGTCACTCTTTTCCACCCTCCCTCTGTGAAGGATTTCCTCAGGAGCTGCTACATCTTTCATCTTCTTATTCAAAACCTTGAGTGGTCCACCCCCCCCCCCCCATGATGACAGAGGCTTGGACACACTTAGAAGCAGCTCCCGTAAGCACAGGCTCTTCCGGGTGGTCTCCTCAGGCTTCCAGAGCTCCTCATTCCACTGTGGTGGAGACCTCCCTTCCTGCCTTCACAACAGTCCCTTATGCTGGCCTGAGGTAACAGGTTGATCCTGCCACCGCTGCCCCCCCCCCTGCCCGGAGACACACACACACACACACACACACACACACACACACACACACACACACACACTCCAAGAGCCCATTCACCCCCGATGCTAAAAGCCTGAGCTCTGTGATCACCCCATACCACCTCCCACACACACCTCCCACACCCTCCACACTGCATCTTGTTCAGGTGGTTAAAAAGGATACTTCCATTCTACAATGCTGATGCAGGCCTTCCTTAGAGGGTTCTGGAGAGTCAAGCAGAACAAGGCCCGGGGCGGCCTGGGCAGAATCTCAGGAACAGGTTTCTTGGGCTGTTTCTTCCTCAGGCCTTCATCCTGGGGTGAGGACGGCTCCATGGCTTCCCTGACAGCCCTTCTCCTTTCCCTCACTCCCCCAGTCCACGGCCCTCTCCTCCCTGTGTCCCCAATGCCCCCACCTTGGGGACTGGCCCTGACTGAGCCTGTCCTGCTGAGGCAATCAGACAGGGAGGGCGTGGGGGTGGGAGGATTACTCTCTGGACTCCCAGCGAGTAAAATTAGCCCCTGCTGCCCAGCCCAAGCTCCCAAGGCCAGGCAGCTGTCATTCCTTCCAGTCCAGCCAGTGACATCCCAATCTGCCCCCAAGGAGGGCAAGGGCTGGGTGTAAAGGGGCAAGATTTGAGGCACTGGAAGTTGTTCTTTATTATACCCAGGCTTGAGATGGGGCAGGGATGGTGGGAGACAGGAAGGCTTCAAAGCTGGGGCAGTGGGGTTCAGGGAGAGGAGCCTGTCTGTGGTGTACACTGAGGTGAAGTCCCTCCCACCCTATCCCAGCCCAGTTCCATGGCTCTGTTCAGAGAATGTGCTGGGTGGTAGCCCTAGCTCAGGATAGCTCCACCCACTCCTGTCTCAGATCCTGTCAGGATCGGACCAGGAAGCCTCTCACCCTTTACCACCACACATCTTCTCCTGTCAGACAGGGAGCCACTCTCCCACTAGAGTGAAAGTCTCTCAGGCAATCTTGAGTGTGCTCTGCTCTCATATGGCCCCTGGCCCTCATGTCTCTCGTTATACAAGGTCTGTGGGCTTTCTCTCAGGAACCCTAAGCCTTCTAGCACACGGGGCTCCGCGTCCACTAAGCTCTCTGGAAATGTCATTTAACTGCACGAGCTGGGAAACACCCATGCTCCCTTGCAGCAAGTATTCTGGGCTGGGGAGGCAAATGGAGACGAGGAACAAGGTGGGGGGTGGGCATAGACAGTCATTCAGGAATCGCAAAATGCAACAATCAATCTTTTTATTTAGCCCTTGCTGTAAACACAGTGTCAGTGGACCCTAGAAGCTTACAGGTCTTGGGGGTCGGGGAGGGATGACATCCTTAGCATGGGAAAAGGCCAGAAAACTATACTGAAAGGTAGGAGAGGGGAAGCGAAAGAAGTGAGTGAGGGCGTGCACCCACACCCACACCCACACCCACACCCTCCAAGTCTGTCAGCTCCAGGGTGCTGAATGCGAGCAGCTGCCTAGCCTCCCTTCCTCTGAATTCCTGCTCTCTAGAGGCAATCAAGTTCCTTCCTTGCTAGTGTTTGAGGCCATCTTGTGGAAGGTGAAGGCATGGCGCATAATAGTCAAAGCGCAGCCACCCACCGCGGGACTTGTAGTAGACAACAGAGCCGCGCGGAGGCGGGCCAGGAGCTGCCCAGGGCTCCGCGGCTCGATGTACTCACCACCTCCTGGGATCCCTATCTGGCCCTTTCTACCTCAGGCCCGCGCGTCTCACAGACCTCGAACTTCACCATCCTGCCCGGCACAGAGGACCCAGAAGCCGCCATGCTGTTTCCTAGAGGGACAAGTTAAGGCCTCTGGCCAGATCAAAGGCTGGGTTTCTCCGACTCCAAGAAAGGCGAGGAGGAAAAGGAGGAAGACCCAGTGGACTTGGCCACCAGAGAAGGGGGCTGCGGCGCATTGCCATGACCCTTGTGGGCGGGTGGCGGGGAGGTGGCTGCGGGTGGCTCGCCGTCGGGGGCGGCGCTCAACAGCTCCTGCAGGTATTTGATGTAGCGGATAGCGGCGCGCAGCGTCTCCACTTTGCTGAGCCGCTTCTCGGCCAGGGCGCCTGGGAGGTGGCCCCGGAGGCGCGCGTAGCCCTCGTTCACGCACTTGACGCGCTGCCGCTCGCGCTCGTTGCGCTTCTGGATGAAGGCGGGCTCGAACGGGTAATCGTAGACCCCGAAGGCGCCTGGGAAGGGCATGTAGGGGAACACCCCAGCGTAAGTGTCATAGTAAGGCGGCTCAGCGTGGCCTGGGTACAGCAAGAAGGGCACGTTGCCCAGGGGCTCGGTGGCTGCCAGCGATGTCTGTCCCGCAGGGGCCACAACACCCAGCTGCATGCCACTGGGGGCCCCGCAGTCCACCAGGGCTCGGCAAAAGTTACTGTTCATTGTGTCCCGTGGAGCTGGACCCAGAGTGAGGCCCTTGCTCGGGTTCTGTATGGTCCTGACTACGGGAACAAGTCACATGGCTAGCAGCTCTGGGGCGCTGCGAGTTGTTAAGGCTTCCTTTTGTCTTTTTGGGTTGGCTTAGACTTCCTAATGTGGCTCATAGCTCTGGACAAGTGTGGCGCCTTGCAGCGGATCAACAGGTTCCATGTGCTGATCTGAGGTTTCTTGCCTTCTTCCTTGGCTCTCAGTGGTCTGTCTCTTCCTTCAGCCCAGCCCAGCTCCTGGCTCTAACTGCGAGCCTCCATAACCAAATCCCTCAGCGCCCAGTTCTAGTTCTCACTGGTTCTTATTGAGGGGATCCCCCACGCTGCGAGGAAGTGGGCGGAAGTAGTGGTAGGGGGAGAGGCAGCAATCACATCAGCTCAGCAGAAAAGGTCCCATAGCTTTGCTAAAAGTAAAGAAAAGCAAACATGTCAGCAAGGAAAGGCCTTTGCAGGACCCCTGTCTCCAGAAATGATCCAGAGGGATTTGGATTTGGAGAGCTGTTGATCTGAGCTCAGATCTTGTGTTCACACCTCAATCATCAGGTGACATCGTTGAGTCAGATTTCCCGTATTTGGGGAGACAGAATACATCTTTTACAGTTCCTAAGATACGATTATCAAATGAGTTAAACATATCCTGGAGCACCCTGGGAACTGACCTAGCTGATAATGGCGCCCATTTCCTTTGTCATTTCCTTTGAGAATACAGATCACGGCTACCTTCTGGGGCCTTATATCTAAAACAGGCGAAGGAAAAGCCTAGTTGGGGGGAGGGGACTAGTAAGATGGCTCGTGGTACTCACGTTGTATCTGCCTAAGCCAAGCCTGGCCCCTAGCATATAATAGACGCTTCATGAATCCTGGCTGAATAACCAAGAAAGAGGATTAGGCCAAAAACTGGGTTTGCCAGGGTGGGGCATAATTATATGTAGCTTTCCCCGGGTTTTAGAAAACTGTTATTTTGGAAATAATTGGTCTGTGTTGAGTTTAAATGCCACCAGGTTTCATCGGCTGTGCTTATCAGATTCGAGTTCTATGCTCTGCCTCTCCGGCCCTGCTCCCTGCCCTCGTGCGTGTCCTCAGTGCTCCTCACAGCCCCGGTGGCGCTCGTTGCTCTGTTCCTCCCCTTTGAGGACCAGGCTCAGAGTTTTACTGAATGGGTGAAGACGCGGCCTGAGTTGAAAGCGAGGGGCATCACGAGGCTTTGGCAGTGTTCAAGTCTTGCCTACGGGGCAGGAAAGAGCCAATCCTCTCCCTGCCTGAGAAGCTGGTGGCGATCTCAGATGACTGGGTGTCTTCTGTGTCCTCCTACTCTTAGCAGGCCCCGAGTCTGTCCACTGTTAGCGTTCTCCTCCAGGCGGACTGAGAACAAAGAGTGAACGAGGATCCAAAGCCTCACAGAGACTCGCACTTGCTTGCAGGTGGAAGCTGGTGCGTGAGACATCAAGACCAAATTTCATCTCTCCCTGCCACTCTAAGAAGACTTCCAGAGCCTCCTACTGAGTGTAGAAGAACACCCTAGGAAATATTTTTCTCTACCTTGGTAATTAGGTTATTACCACTACGGCAATCTCCTGACGTTCTTAGTTCATTTGTGATTCACACCTTGGCTAATACTCCCATCGTGGGGTGTTGAACACTTCTCTGCTTTGCTAACCTTGCTGCCCATGGGAGAGTTCAAATACAGCTCCTGCCCACACTGGTGAGCTTTCCAGATCCCGCCTAGGCTGTCAATATCTGTGTATCTGTGAATTTACTCAAGCCATGAGCCTCAACAGGCAGAGCCAGGCTTTTGCCTCTAAAGTTAAAATCCCTCACACAGTGCAGGGAACATAAAGATTGCCCAAGATACTTGCCAGTATTGTGCTGTTTCTTTAAAAATTTGGGGTCCAGAGCTGAGGAGATGGCTCAAAGGTTAAGAGCACTGGCTGCCCTTCCAGGGGTCCTGAGTTCAATTTCCACCAACCGCATGGTGGCTCACAACCATCTATAGTGGGATCTGGTGCCCTCTCCTGGCCTGCAGGTGTAATGCAGGTAGAGCACTGTATAGATAGTAAATAAATACATCTTTTTTAAAAAATTGGGATCTAGACTTGATTGTTTATATTTGATTTGATAGAGGGCAGAAGTTTGTTTGTATTCATGACAATTTTTAAGAGCACAGCTGGGATGGAGAAATGGCTCAGAGGTTAAGAGCACTGTCTGCTCTTCCAGAGGTCCTGAGTTCAAGTCCCACCAACCACACAGTGACTCACAGCCATCTAAAATGTGATCTAATGCCCTCTTCTGGTCTGCAGGTGTACATGCATGGAGAGCACTGTACACATAATAAATAAATAAATCTTTTTTTTTTTTTTTAAAGAACACAGCTTACCTTCTCATGGTGATTCAAAATTCAAAGAACTCATTTTAAAAATAAATAATCCATGCATTAACATATATTTTTCATAAAACTACTCTAAAAGGTGAACACAATAATCCCACTCCATCCAGCAGACTTGCCATGAAATCATGATAATTTTAGCTATTATTACTTATGATGTGTAAGACTCTGTTCTAAGTTCTATTTTTAAATGTTCTCACACCATTCTTGTGAGGTAGTTCATATCACTTAGTTTTGCAAGTGAGAAGACAGAGGCACATAAAGGTTAAGTCGCTTGTTCAAGGCCCTGTCACTTGTTCTGCTGAAGGGATGCCCCACTACAGAATACAGTTAGGGTGCTAGCTTACCCTGAGAAAGGTCACTTTGGTCACCCCTAGGAAGATGTCTTGCTAGGGGTGGGGCATGGAATTCTTGGAGCCAGACATCCTGAGCTCACTCTTGAGAACATGATGAGAAACCTCTTTGCCCAAGTTTAAGCAAAAACAAAACAAATAGGAGCAGTGGCTCTCTTCTCAACTTCTACAATCTATAAGGCTTTGAGAACTTGCCCCTGGGTTCCCTGGCAGAAACGGCTGCCAACAGCGCCACCGTGTGGTAAGAAGGAGAAGTGCAAGTGGCGGATGACTACAATTCAGGGCCTGAATTGATTATCCTATAAAGAAGTTCTAACTTCCTCTCAAGGCTCCTCTTGGAGCCTGAAGGTCCTAGGACCAGCAAACAAGAGGTGAATGGATTTCTGTCAACTCTACTATTTTTTTAATTGAGTTTGTTAATCATACACCTCACACAAACTTTCATTGCACCTATATGTGCAATTATTATGTTTTGTTATTTGACTTGAATAAAAATAAAACGTGCATGGACCTAGTGTTAGGCGCCTTACTAGATAAAGGGATGGTTCTGAAGTAGTGAACAGTAGCCTTCCCTGTACGTCTTATCCCAGATGCCTCGCCTTTCTCACTGTTCTTCACTGGAGCTGGAGTTGGGGTCTGAGGTCAAAAGATGGCTGAATCACCCTTTCCACAGGGCAATGGCTCTGGGAAAGGATTTGAGGAATGCAAGCTCTTCACAACTCTGCTGCTTTTCCTATGGCTCTGAGAGCTCCCTGGACAGTGCATCATGCTCAGTGGTGCTTCCTGTCAGCGATGAGACCACTTCCTGAGGTCCCTGTCCATTCAACTGCCCTAAACCAGAAGCATTCAGTGGATGGAACCTCCGGCTTTCAGCAGCATCTTCCCATCGCTGAACAAGGTGATGACTTTCCCCAAAGTGTCCACAGCCAAATAGTTTGATCAATACAACCTGTATTCTCCCCCTCTGGCACCGACAGGGCCCTGAAAAGCACTGTGGTAAAGAAAACTGTTTACGTTGAACCTGAAAATTCAAAAAGAACTACACAACACTTTAAGAAATTCTTTTGTTGTTGTTGCTGTTTTGTTTTGTTTTGTTTTGTTGAGATAGGGTTTCTCTGTAGCCTTGGCTATCCTGGACTCATTTTGTAGACCAGGCTGACCTCGAACTCACAGAGATCCACCTGCCTCTACCTCCAAGAGTGCTGGGATCGCAAGTGTACACCACCATGCCTGGCTGACTTTTGCCAGATTGACTTTAAGAAATTTGTAAGCCTTAAATACACTTTCAGAAACTCTGCCTAAAATATCCAGATTAAATGCTTGAAGATAGAAAAAGGCCGGGTGGTGGCTGCATGCATTTTTAATCCCAGGATCTGGGAGGCAGAGACAAGCAGATCTCTGAGTTCAAGGGCAGCCTGGTCTACAGAGTGAATTCCAGGAGAGCCAGGGTTATACAGAGAAACCCTGTCTCAAGGAGAAGGATGAGGCACAACTCTCCCTTGAGGAGTATGTCTAAATAGTCTATAAATATTTTAGAAGGATAACCTGGCCACTCTCACAAGTACATATTAAATACCTTCAAATATGCATCCACGTGAGCAGCCATTTTGAAATGGTTTAAGCTACATGAGATATGGTAACTACATCTATGGGACCAAGCCTAGGAGACCAGCAGTCCCATCCCATGACTGCAAGCTCACCTGTACCTTAGAGGGCCCGGAAGATGATGCTGTGCCCTCTGGGTTGACATGTCTTTGGTCTGCCCAGAATAAAGTGAGTCCCCTGCAAGGATCTCATGTTCCTTTCCTGCTGCCCCCTCTTGCCTCAGAGCTGGAGATCCCTGACTGCTCCCCAGCCCCATTTCTGCAGCCGTCTTACTGGTGACTCATCACAGGCATGCTCTTGGTCCTTGCTGCTTTGCCCAGCACTCTGGTTTCTTAGCTCGTGTAATCCTTGCACCTGAGAGGAATTAGGACATCATGTGTTTGCGGAAGAGGAACTGAGGCTGAGAGCACCATTAATGGTCCCAAATCTTGGTTGCAATTTACTGGGGTCTAGTTGGTTGATGTATGAGGGTCTTCCGGACCGGACAGGAGTACCTAGGCTTTAATAAGGGTCATGATTATTAAGGGGTCTGTTAGCAGCTGGAGTTGGATGAGGGATCTAGTCCCTTCTAAACCCTCAGCCTTGGTACTGTTAGGAAGTCAAGGAAGATGGCTTCCCTCTCTACAGGAAGGGCTCATCCCCAGGACCGGGAGCGTAGCCTCAGAGAGCCTGCCACCCTGGAGGCCCATGGGAAAGGCAGCCTGAGGCAGCCATCCCGGACACTAGTTTGTCCAGCGGGCAGCTCCTGTCTCTGGCCGAGCAGCCTTCGCTCTGATTTCTACGAGCCTCCGTCTTCTCATTAGCAAAATGAGAGGCATGGTATTTGCCTCTAGGGTTATGTACAAGAAGCACACAGCATCCCCTAAGAGCCGAGCTCTGGTCAGTAAGGCAGACCTGGGGTAGAGCTACCAAGAGCTCCAGGGCCCCTGGTGGTGGCTATGAAAAAGCTCTAGGTGGCCGGGCCCTCCACCTACATTGCAGCTGGCAAGCACCCTCACACCATACCTAACAACTCTCAAAAATCACATCTGTCCCGACAACCACATAAAAGGAAAATTCTGTGTGTTAAGTCCCAGTTTCCCCCTCAAACATCAGAATGAGAAGAGTAAAGGAAGTCACCCGATTCCAAGCCAAATACATACACAGGTGTGCTCTGCCTGTCAGCGCACCCCCACAAACGTCCCCTGAACTCCTCCTAGGAATTCTTTGTGGGCTGGGTTCAGCTGAGAGATTGCTGTCCCCAGCCTCAGAGGAAGGCAGGACTGCACCGTAGTAGCCATGCCTAGTATACACTTAGTACACTTAGCATACACACAAATACCAGGCACTGTTCTAAGTGTGCCAGAGAACCACTCCAAGGCTTTAGTGTCGGTACTGATAATACCCCTAGTCGCCGACCAGGAGTCTGGGGTACGGAGTAGCCAAGTCCCTCGCACAGGGTCACATGGTTGGTATAGACAGGTTGATTCATATCGGAGCAGCTCCTGAGTAAAACCCGCTCGCTCTATATGACGGAGAAAACCAGTCCCACCCAGGAGAAGCCAAGGAGAGAATAAGATGCCCCACTGTGGTGGAGAGGGAAGCTTCCTGTGCCTCATCCCAGCCCAGCTCCTAGCATCTGGGACATGTGGACAGCACTGTGTGTCTGATGCCGCCAGGAACTGATGATCAAGCGAATAAGTCGGCTAAGCCATTTTGTGAACCCGAGTTCCAGACTGACATCAAAGGAGGGCCGTTGTTAACCTGCATCATCATCCATCGCCCAGCCACCCATCAGGAACCATCCTCTCTTTAGTTTGGGACCATTTTTTCCAATGTCTTTTCAAGCCTGCAATGAACTTTGGGAAACATTTGGTCTCAGTTTATCATCGGGGGTGGGTGTGGGGTGGGGTGGGGGGCACCTGATAGACTCACCCACAGAAGTGATGGCCTGCTAGCCTAGGAGCCAGTAGCAACTTAGAATTCGGAGTATGGGCCAGACTGGATAATGATAGCTACACATGTGTGTGTGCTTGCATGTGTGTGTGTGTGTGTGTGTGTGTGTGTGTGTGTGTGTGTGTGTCTGTGTGTGTGTATGCATGTGTGTGTGTGTGTGTGTCTGTGTGTGTGCATGTTGTATGTGTGTATGCATGTTGTGTGTGTGTGTATGCATGTTGTGTGTCTATGTGTGTGTGTGTCTGTGTGTGTGTGCATGTTGTGTGTGTGTACATGTTGTGTGTGTGTGTGTATGCATGTTGTGTGTGTGTGTATGTGTGTGTGTGCATGTTGTGTGTGTGTGCATGTTGTGTGTGTGTATGCATGTTGTGTGTGTGTCTGTGTGTGTGCATGTTGTGTGTGTGTGTCTGTGTGTGTATGCATGTTGTGTGTGTGTATGTGTGTGTATGCATGTTGTGTGTGTGTCTGTGTGTGTGCATGTTGTGTGTGTGTATGCATGTTGTGTGTGTGTGTGTGTGTGTGTGTGTCTGTGTGTGTGTCTGTGTGTGTGTCTGTGTGCCACTGATTCCCACTACAGGATAGGTACTGTCTTATCACGTAGGAAAGATGTAGAGAGGAAGTGACTCTCCCAAGGTCACTCTGATGATTACATTTTAACTGGGAATCCAGAGAACCGGGTGTATGCATTGGAACAAGCCAGTCACTGGTCAGCCCAGAGAGGAATCTTTACGACTCCAGGAGAGTGAGCAAGGCTGGGATTCAGAAGAGTGAAAGTGCATTTTGTACGCAGTGCTCATCCAGCTAACCCTGGCCACTGCTTCCCGCGGTACATCAAACATGAAGGAAGAGGCTATGGCGTAGGGGCTTGTTCTCAAGCTAACTCCTACTGTAAGACAGAACTACCCCTTCCACTCTCCAAGGTGGAACCTCCTCTTAAGAGTACAGCAAGTCCTGTGGGGTGGATGTCAGAGCACTGAGAATGGGGGCAGGAGAGGCTGGCAAACCATGACCAGGAGTCTGGGATCTGGCTTGAAGGGACACCTACTGGCCTCCCAGTGCTGTGTCCCCTGTCCTGGGCGCCACCCTCTGGCATTCAGGAAGACTTTGGGCTCCATCACACAGATCTCAAAAAAAAGGCTGCACGGAAAAGGAGACCTTCCTGTGGATAGCGAAGGATGGTCAGGGTGAAGCAAGCAAGTTCTGCTGAAGAAATCCACTGTGACCCCAGAAATTCTAGGAGCGTCCCCTAGTGTAGAGCAGTCAGCCTGTAATCTGGGGTCATGGCCTGAGATCTGGGGGGGGGGGGGCTGAGAGTAGACATTGCATGGGGAGCCACCCATCATCACCATGGCTGTCTGCTTCCTTGAAGGTCCTGCTCTAGAGCCCAGGGCTCAGCTCATGTCTCTACACCAGCAGTACTGTGGGGTCCATCCCATTGCCCACCCAGGGGACCGAGGAAAAAGGAAGCCCTGTGTCCATATCCACAGAGGGTTCCCTTGCAGGTTTCACCAGGAGAAATCCTCTGGGGACCACAGAGAAAATGTTTGATGTCTCCCAGGGAAGACACCAGACTCAGAACTTATAGGTGGAAAGTGACTCGGTGCTCCGGGGCTAAGTGGCCTGTAGCACCTGAAAGAAGGGGCTGATGTTCATGTCAGGGTAGAACTACATTGTCTCCGGAATCTTCCACAGGGGGGTGGCGGGAGAAGATGAGGTTAGTCCAACTAGGTCCTGAGACCAGGTTAGACTGCTCTCCTGGTTTCCCAACTGCCGCCACCTGGTATCCCCTTCATGGTGGCTGAGGTCATCACCACCTCATTCACCCAGGCTGCCACCGAATTCCCTGATCTGCCTCCTTCACCTTCTTATCTCTTCCTACCTTGATTTAGGACCTGGAACCAGCCAGATCTGGCTTAGAATCCTGACTCGGGCACTTCCCGGCTTTAGGAGCATGAGCAAATCTCTTCTATACCTCTTCTTCTGGTTGGGGTTAAGCATCAGTGCTTGCTATGGCTAAGGTCCAGAAGGACCAGGCCTCTGAAAGCTGCCTGGCTTGAGTGCTCAGTAAACAGTGGCAGCTGCTGCTGGGGGCAGTAGCCGGCGTCCATGCTCTGGATGCCCAGATTCATCTGTCTAAAACACTGCTTTGGTCATGGTGCCTTCCCCCAGAAAGACAGCTGATACTCCTGTGCTTCTGATCCTCTTGATTGGCACGTAGGGTTCTCAGTGCCTTGCTCCTTCACCACAGTCCCCATCAGCCCTTAGCTGCACCACAATGCTATTCTGCTCTCTTGCTTCCCTCTATCAGCCTTGGGTCTGCTCCTCCAGGGACATCAGCCACTCCCCTCGACTCACCCACCCACCACTCCTCCTCCTGCTGGGACCTGTTTGAGTATCTCTTTGTCCACAGAGCCTTTTTTGCCCTCTCCTGTTTCTATTCTTTTTCTTTCCCCAAAGCCTTTGTCCATTGGTCTCTCTCTGGTCATGGTCTGTGTGGGACAATGGTGGCGGCCTCTTGCATGGCCATTGACCTCGCTGCACATTTTTGGATCGTGTTCTCTCTAGAGAAGGCAGATGCTTTCCTATAAAGTGCTCTATCCTGTAGGGCTCATCACTGTTCCTGGCAGGTTGGAGGTGCCCAGAAAGTAGCCTACGATGAAGGGGAATGCATTCTTCCTGAGCACATGCTAGTGAGCTGAACGAGCTATGACAAGCAGGAGCTCTTGAGAGCCACCTCGGTACCTAGTGTCTGCAGTAGAGCAGATACGCGGAGGTCCAGAAGGAGATAAAACTCACCACGCAATCTCTGCCTCCAGATAAAGGCCCAGATGTTCCTGGGAGGAAACCTATTCTTAATTGACACAACGCTGGCTCCTATCACAGACAAGGATGACTGCTTATCAGACACCTAGCGTGCGCTAGCAATCTATTTAATCTCCTGTGCAGTTGGGGGGGGGGGGGAGGCAAAGCTGAGGGCCCGGAGAGCTGAGGCGCACCTCAGGGAAACTGTGAGTGTGGTAAACCTCAGTGTTAGAAGCTGCAAAAATATTTCCATGACATCCCCCCTCGCTGAATGGCAAACGCTCATTTCATTTTCACAGCAGTGCTGGGAGGTAGCACCTACTGACTGACCCTGTTAACGGGTACTAGAGGATATGTGAAGAGGCAAGTGGCCGGTGGTTACGCAGCTGCTGAGTGCCGAAGCTGAGCTTTGAGCTCTCACAAGTTGCCTCAAAAAGCCTTGCCTCCTAACTGCTGCCCACACTCTGTGGGGCCAGCTCCCAAGTTCAGACCCAGCTCAAGGGTCTTGAGCCCTTGACCCTTTCGCTTCTGTCCAAGAAAAGCGTCTCCCGGCTGATCTCTCTGCAGAGCACCCGTGGTGATCTGTAGGTACTACCAAGCTGTAAGCCGGCCCCAGCAGGCTCTCTAGAAGTCAGGCCCCATGGACAAACATTGGCTGGTGGCACTGCCCTCGGCAGCACAGCTAATCCCACCTTTCTACCCCACCAAGAGGTGGGTGCTGCAACCCCACCAGCAGGTGGCTTGGCTCTATTTCTTCTCCTTTGGGTAGGCGAGCTGTGAGGGGGTGCCTAAGCCCTAAGCAAACAGCCGCCTCCCTCCTCCAACTCTATTTCAGGATGGAACACACCCCTTAGCCTCCACCACACACCTATCAGCTACTTGCCTGGGGTTTGATCTTCGGTCCTGTTTGAACTGCTGTTTCTGGGGCTCCTGGGACTGCAGGTGACTGCAGGAACTCCAAGCTGTCTGTGTGCCTCTCTGCATCTCCCTTGGCCTCTGGCTCAGCTGTACTGCCACAGCACTGGGAACCAGGTACACTTCACCTGATTAAGCTTCCGTGTGTGTGACACACCCATAAAGGGAGGGAGGAGAGGAGGGGGCTCCTGAGAAAGGGGATAGGCCGCTCCTGGCCTGCTGTGATTGGCTGCCCTGAACCTGGGCTGGAGTCTAGAGAGGCCCCCATGCAGTGCTCCAAGTGCTGCCCATCTGAAGGGCAAGGGGAAGTTTGCATGTGTGGTGCCCAGAAGTCGGGTCTTAGGAAGAAGACTGCAAACACGCAGAGGGAACACACGGGGGCTTGGGGAGAGGTGTCCTTTGCTTAATGGAAATGATTCTACAATAGGTTTCATGGTACCTGTAAGGGTCGGGGCTGTTCGACGATTGCCAGACCCTCCTAATCTGAATGGAGGGGTGTAGAGCTGCAGTGGCTCTCCAGGACAGTTCCAAGGCTAGTGATGGTTGTGGGAGGGGGAGGGGCCTGGCTTCGCCCAGCTGGAACTGCCAAGGACTGCAGAATGCAGAATACATTTGCAGAACTACCCAAAGCCAAAGCAGCGGAGCCCATGAAGGTTTCCTTTGGACTCCTAGAGGAGAGTGGCCTGAAGAGAGGGGAGGAGTTTGCCTCTGCACGTAACCTAGATTTGGCTGGGGAAGAGTAGCTGAGGCAGAGAGGAGGTCTAGGCTAGAATCTGGGAGTCCCAGTAGCCAGCTGCCTCACCCTTACACTGTGTGGCTTCTCTACAGATGGGAGTCTAGGCAGGGGCTGCAGACACAGCAAGGACCCTTCTTCCCATCAGTAATGGGAATCCCTACTTCCCACCGCAGAGAGGGATGCTGAGAATAGTAGACGGCAAGCTTACCACATCCCATGCCTCTTGCGTGTGTACATTCATGCACTCGTGTGTGTGTGTGTGTGTGTGTGTGTGTGTGTGTGTGCGCGCGCGCGCACAACACTCATTTCCCTCTTAGAGTACCCAGTGAAACGTCACTACCAGAGAGAAAGAAGGCAGTTTGACCTGCCGGAGATTGTGTGCTAGGAAGAGTTTGCACTTGGAGTTGGAGCCTGGTTCTGCAGCTACGGGTGCAACTACCACTCCTTACTGCTCAGTGGGGCTGGAGGAGGTCCAGGGTCCACCATAGGTACATTCAGGCCTGGCCTGGGCTGCTGTTGTACCACACTGGAAGCCCAACACTGGGAAGATCCCTGCTGGTCCCTTTCACTCCATATTTCCTTAATGAAGAAACAGAAACCTAGAGAGAGAAAGTCACTGACAGGTGTCAGCTCTGAAGGGACCAGACGTCAACAGTTGAGTTGTGAACGCAGGCTGCTTCCACCACATCTGTTGTTCATTCCCAGCATCCTTTGTGTCATGAGCCCAATACCAACCATGACATACGCTCAATCGCGTGGTCTTTTCTGCCTGCTCTCAGTATCAATAGATATAGGGCCATCAAGTAGTGCACTAGTTATTTCTTTGGAATACTCAATAAAATGTGTAAGCAACTGAGGAAAATGCATTATTCCAAGCACGTCTCAAATCACCTCACTCCTGTGACCTGACCTTTTGGGAAACCACAGGCAAGGTTGGTGGGCTCCGTAGTCATCTAAAAAGGGGAAAAGGGGAGTCACTGAAGAGCTTGTCCTTGCCCAAGGTCAGATAGTGAGTAGCAGTACTTGCTGGTACTGGGACCAGAGCCTTGACCCTCTGTATCCCTGTATGCAGTTAGTTATCAGCAACTCTTAGCATCTTTGGGCCTGCCTGCCCCAGATACTATGTCTGGAAAAGGATACCAGCCCCAGCAAATTCTGAATCAAGTCTCAATGGGGTGGTCTGGCTGGCTGAAAGCTGGCCAAGATGACCTGATGGCTGCTAGTTTCTGGTAACAGTGACAGGAGACCATGTTGAGCAGTCACTGTAGTAATGTTAACAGAAGCCACCCACACTCACCGTGTGCCCCTGTGGAAGGGTCGGGCTAAGGGTCTTTGCATCAGCAATGTTGTCCTTAGGGCCAGGGTGGAGGGAAGTGTTATTCTCACCACAGTGAAGAAAATGAGGCAGGTAGAGTTTTTGTTTTGCTTGTTTTTTAGGGTATTTGCTCTGGGACAAAAAGTCCTGAAAAGATATGTTCTAAGAAATATTAATAGAATATATTAATTTTTATTAATAATCATCCATAATATCAGATAATAAGTGTGGGTATTCATGTGATCCAATGTGATGCTTTGTTATCCTTTAGGAATTTCATGCATACACCCATAGATCTACACATCCAGTGCTTTTCAAGTCCCAGTTATGTAGTACATTTGTATGTATATGTGCAGGCGTATGTGTGCCATGGAGCATGTGTGTCTGCGGGCAACTTGTGCAGGTCGGTTCTCTTCCTTCCCCATGTGGGACCTTGGGATTGAACTCAGGCGGTCAGGCGTGGCAGCAAGTACTGAGCCATTTTGCTGGTCCAACATGTAGAGTTTAAAACTCAGTTCAAAGGTGCTTGGTTATGACTGGCTTGTACCCAACCGCTGGCCTGTATGTACGCTTTAACCTCCCCTCTTGCTCACAAGTGAAGGAATGATCTCACACAGAGACTTCTGCCTGGCCCATCTGATGGCATCCTTTATAAACATGGATTGCAGGTTGGACCCTGGCTGTGGGACTAACACAGACATTGGGGACTGGCTCTGAGGAGTAGGGCTAACCTCAGCTGGGGCCCACTGCTCACTCTGCCTACTGACTTGTAGAGCTGTGGAGGGAGTTCTTGGACCTTGGGGAGCAGATGCACAGTTTTAGGCTTGCTTAGCAGCAAGCTCAGGCTTGGGGTGTCCTCCTTACATGGCATTGGTCACTCCTTCCAGCTCAGCTTGCTCTTCAGCCCTGTGAAATAGTACTAATGAGCTGGCAGCTGACAGGAAGCTTGAGTTAGCTCTTGTCCGGCCCTCCTGGCAAGAATAAAAGCCCCAGAGAGGGCAGCTCGGGATTGTGGCCTGCTGGAACCTAAGACCTGACACCCATAGATAAGTGTCTCTCTGTACGGCCTGCCTAGTGCCCCCTCTGCCAAGGGCCTGCATGGACCCAACCCAGGAGCTCACGCCAACTGTTCTGGATCACAGGCTAGAGGGACAGGCGGACAGTGGCCCTCCATAAGGAAGAACTCATGTACCTTAGGAACCCTGCCACCCAGGACGTTCTGAAACAGTCAAGGAACATGACTGTGAGCAAGGTTTCTGGTGGTTTCTAACAAGACGGGTCAGTGAATGAGAAATGGTGAGCCTGGTCTAGGTCAGCGATAGCGGGGAGGAGGCGGTCAGCTGCTCACGTATTTGGTGGTGAAGTTGGTTCGGGCTGTTTGGCTACCAGAGTTGCATCAAGAATGAACCACCCCCAGGTTGTTGGTTTGAACCACTTGGTGGGTGGGGGCACCACGAATTAAGAGTGTGAAGGAGACCGTCTGGGGCAAAGGTAAGTCTAATCATAAGCGTGCTGGTTTTGAACAGGCACTGGGGCGCCTAGAGGACTGCTCCATCTGATAGCCAGAAAGACAAGTCAGGAGCCTGGGAGTCGGGCAGATCTCGGGGTCAGATTCTGTGACGAACACCAGGGAACCCCAAGAGAAGGAACTTCTGAGCAGAAGACTTCTGACTTAAATAGTAGATTGTGCCCAAGTAGGCTTGAGGGCAGAAGCCTGGGAAATAGCAATGCCCGGAGAGATGTGAAGGGATGGGTCATTGGAACCAGGCGGTGACCTCTGTGAAGGACAGAGAGGGTCAAGAGCATCAAATGAGGCAGACGGGAGCGGAAAGGCTATGACTAGGGACGTCCTCTGTAACTGGCAGCTGTGGAGCCCCCTGAGTCCTCTGGGAACTGTTTCCAGGATAGGGTGGAGGGTGAGGTCAGCCTACAGAAGACACAGAGTGGGCGACTGGAAAGGGATGGCAGCAGGCAGTAACAGGGAGGAGTCTCCACTATGGCCGTGGCTGGACCTGGACCCTATGAAGGTCAATACCCTAGTGAAAGGGGCAGGCTGGAGGGTGGCGACGAGGAGACAGTGTCCCACTGTGAGACAGTGAAGCACCGTGACCAGGGTGGGCTGGTTTTGAGCTGACAACAGCTAAGTTCAGTTAAGAGAAGTATGAATGGGGGCTGGAGAGATGGCTCAGAGGTTAGGACCACTGGCTGCTCTTCCAAAGGTCCTGAGTTCAAATCCCAGCAACCACATAATGGTTCACAGCCATCTATAATGAGATCCCGTGCCTGCAGGTGTTACATGCAGGCAGAACACTGTATACATAATATAAATAATGCTTTATTATTTTTTTTAAAGAGAGAAGTATGAATGGAAAAAAATTGCAGACACAGGTAGGGGGATCCTCAGATCACACCTAAGGCCCTGATCTTCTTGAAGTAGTGAGCAAGGTCTTCTAGAGTATGGTGAAGGTAAATGCAGACTACAGGATGGCTGTGCAGTGAACACCATGACCCCAACATGGCCCCACTTTAGCCTCTTCCAGCCATGCTGAGCAGCTCAGGAAGGGCTCAGAGCAATTGGGCTGGGCCACGTTGGCTTTGCTGGCAGGCGTGTGAGGAAGTACCCAGGAGCGCAAGGATGACGGATGCCCTTGGCCAACTGAGAAACGCAGTGCTAGGCCACAGGAAGCAACTGGCCTGCCTCCACCTCCACTCCCTTCCCTTTGATTAGCCTCTACCCATGGATAGCCAGTCTAAGGTTCCCGTTTCCAAGGTGGAACCATGCAACTGTTCTTCTGGGTGGGACCAAAGCGGTGCGCAGCAGGATGCTGGTGGGGTTGAGATCATTTCCCATAGGACACTGCAGTTGTGCTAATTTCTCATCATATGAGATACAATGGAGAATGCTGCTTCTGGTCTTTTCCATTCTTGGCTACATAATCTCTCCTCTGGAGGCAGGAGCTACTGCCAATGAAATGCACTCTGGAACCCATGTCTGAAAATCAGGTTGGTTTGTTCTTAAATGTGAAATTCTAATACAATTAGATGTTTGGCTACATTGAGATCTTATGTACATCTTCCTGTACTGGACTTACTTACGCCGAGGCTGGTTTCTAGCTGGCATCAGGTGCTTGCTTCATACTAAATCCTTAAAGCTACCAGAGTCAAGGCAGATTTCTGCAGTTACCCAGGACTCACAGATGGTACCTAAGGTCTCTTTCAGGTAGAGCAGCTGCAAAGGGGAGGTCTAGCCATCCCAGATTCTAGGTTACAGGTGAGTTATTGGTAGATAAATCTGCGTCTTTTGCAAAACAACTGCATCAAAATCTGAAGCTTCCCCATCAGGAATGAGCAAGCCCTAGGAGGGGCTGAGGAAATGCCAGGCCAACCAGAAGCAGAGGAAGGCAATCAAGGCTGGTCCCGCCCAGACCTTGCACGAACCTCCCGTTATCCTCACCTGGGACCTCATGCCAGCTGATGCCTGCTTAGGATCCCACAACCAGCTTCCTTACTGGTTTCATATCCACGTCTGAGCACCTTCTAGAAGCCCCCACCTGCATGCCCCACTCTTTCCCATCCCCTGACACTCAGCAATGGATTTCAGCGATCTGTGCAAACTGAAACTCCCAACTCAAATTGCTCTCTTGTCTCCAAGCCCTCACTGAAGGCTTCACAGACGTCCTCTGCGCATGTTCATGGGGACAACCCCAAAGGACAGCCACTCCAACCCACCAGATGGCTCCTTACAGGTGACACCTCCCACCATGCACAATCAGGGCTGAGCCGACCCAGTGTTTGGCTCTGCTGAATAGCCACCCTGAAAGCTACTGACTTCCTTCTAGGACACACTTTTCTTTTTTTTTTTTTTTTTAAAGATTTATTTATTTATTGTTATCTATACAGTGTTCTGCCTGCATGTACACCTGCAGAAGAGGACACCAGATCTCATTATAGATGGTTGTGAGCCACCATGTGGTTGCTGGGAATTGAACTCAGGACCTCTGGAAGAACAGACAGTGCTCTTAACCTCTGAGCCATCTCTCCAGCCCCGGACACACTTTTCTTGACTACCCTCTTTATCTGGGGTTCACTTGGGGACATTTTGCAAGGAGCACCAGGTAATGGGCCTGTAGGGTATGACAGCAACATCAGGCAGGCACCTTGTGGTTTCAAAGGTGAAGTAAATACAAATCCTCCCGACTCCCTATGATGTGCACACGTGCAGGCAGTGCCCCAGCCTGGGCCTCTTCCCTCAGCAGGTGGCAAGAGTATATTCTGGCTTTGCAAAGCTCTGCCTCTGTCTGAACCCACCTAGGACAATGCTCTGTCCCCCAAAAGCGACAGCACACCTAACCAGAACACTTTCTTATGGCTCCTCATCTCCTTTGAAATCTAGAACATTTGAGAAATAAAACAATTTAATGGCTTCCTTGATTTACATACACCAGAAAGACAAACATTTCTCTCCATGCATGATACAATGAAATTCAGGGACAAGTGGCCATCCCAAGGACAGGAGCCATGGGATTAAAGACCCTGATGCTCAGCCTTGTGATGTGTGGTCCAACTTTATGGCTCCGCAGTGGCAGTCACTGGGGAGAGGTGGGAGGCTGTGTGGCCTCCTGAGATGGGAGTCAGGTGACAGCTGCTGAGTGTGCGGGCATGCATGGGCACTGCCATGCATCGATGGACCAGGAGCTGAGGAGAGGGAAGCAGGCTTCCAGGTGGGCTCTGGAGACCACCATGGGCTCAGTGGCACCAGAACAGTTCCTGAGGCTGGGGCCAGGCCAAGCTAAGATACTGGCACTGGAGGAAGTGGAAATGAGGACCACAGCATCCCGGAGCACAGGCTGAGCGCTGGGTCATACTTTCCTCGCACCCACCGAGTTCCCGATGACACAGCTCCATCTCCTAAGGGGCTATAAGATTCCCTAAGTGGAGCTGGGAGGTACAGTAAAGATACGAATGACTTCCACTCAGCCTTGTGGCCATCTGGGGTGTCTCTGCTCCCTTCTGCCTTGCCCTTCCCTCCCTTCTTCCCAGGGACCTAAAGAGACACTAGAGACCAGAGGCCCAATCACACCCCCTAGTTATAACAGTCAAGCACATTTCCAGAGAGGGAGAAGGGCAAATGCCATGGGCTTTTGTAGGGAAGACTTCAGTGAGGAAAGGGACCTGGCCACTGGCTCTGTGCAGCCCCAGAAGCTGGGAGCTGTGGACTGGGTCCCTGATGCCACCGTACCAGGCATCTAACTGAGCATCTTGTGCCGATCGAACACTGTCTTCCGCTGCTCCTGCACCTGCAGCTTCCATCGCTGCTGAGCGCCTTCCACTCGTTCCAGGACAGTGTTTGCTCGGGGTCCTCCAATGGATGCAGCAGCCGCTGCCATGGAGCGTGCATCCTGCATTGGAAAGAGAAAGGGGAGCGATGTGAAATGCAGATGCATGGGTCGGGGCTCTGGATCTTTAAAGTCTGGCATGGAACCAAATGTCCCATGAGCACTTCTGAATTCCCCAAGGGCTGTGGGCTGCAAGAGGGCCTAGCTTTGTCATCTGAAGACCACAGCAGTGTGCCTGGCCCATTAAAAAAAAAAAAGCATTAGTATCTTCAAGAGTCAGAAGGAGCATTTTCTGGAGCCCTAGTTATTTCAGCAGAACTGGCTCAAGTCTAGGTCCCCCCTAAACCCCATAGGCCCATTCCCGAGTCTCAGGAGAAGTACTGAGTATAGGCTTCCAGGCCTCATGTAAAAAGGCCAAGGCTTCAAGGGCTATGTACCCAATTGCACAGGACTGCACACCTCTCCTACCTATCCTAATGCCAAGGGGATGTCAGGAAGGCCAGGGACCAGGGTCTGGCTACCCTGACATAGCTCCTCTTTTCCTGGTGGGTGAGAGGCCTCTTATGGAGTCAGCAAAGGTCACAGTTGCAGGATCTCTTGGAGAAGGCAGGTGGACAGACGGACCAAATCTCTCTCTCTCTCTCTCTCTCTCTCTCTCTCTCTCTCTCTCTCCCTCTCTCTCTCTCTCTCTCTCTCTCTCTCTCTCTCTCTCTCTCTCTCACACACACACACACACACACACACACACACACAGGCTTGCTTCTCCTGAGAAAGAGAAGATGGGACATCATTTAGAGTCTGGGAGGGGTAGAAATCTGGAGCTCAGGCCCAGCATTCCTTTTCA
Source organism: Acomys minous (assembly GCF_964271855.1). Lineage (NCBI taxonomy): Eukaryota > Metazoa > Chordata > Mammalia > Rodentia > Muridae > Acomys > Acomys minous. The sequence goes on from NC_140483.1 coordinate 53,795,306, forward strand.
GGGCCTGCTGTGACCATTCCCTGCTTGGCAGCTCCGCTCCCCCTCGGCCTGGTCCCCTTTGCCCTTTGCTCTTGGACCCACCTCGCCTCTGTCATCAGTCCTCCCTTAATTATCACTCCTCCGCCTCTGAAGCCCCAGAGCCCATGCATTTCCTGCAGGACCCAGAGATGATCTTTGGGGGAGAATTAGAGCTGAGGGCCAGGCCCACAGCCCATGGGGATTTCCTCCCCAGCTCTCCCCGCCTCTCATCTCCTGCCACATATCTCTTAAAGGATTAGTGCACCCCTCTAAGCCCAGAGCCGCCCAGTAAATGCAACTTTGCTTCTAATGCCCCGGGCTGGCATAGCTTCTGTCACCACACAGCTGCCAGGTTGGAGAGCAGGGCGGAGCGGGAAGGTATAGACGGGCTGGCAGTGCAGAGAGGTGGCTGGCCTGCAAAGGGGCTGGAATAGGCCTATCCTTGAAGCACAGCGCTGGGCAATTTGTCTTCAGTTCACTTGTTTCTAAGGTAACTTAGAGATGGTCTCCTGCTCCTGCTCAAGACCCTGAGTAAGGGGTGAGGGGTGGGGCGGCATCGTTGGCAGGCCTGGTGAGGCCCAGGCCTGTAATCCCAGCCACGTAGAAAATAGAAACAGGAGGATAGCAAGTTTAAGGCCAGTAGGAACAACTTAGTGAGATGCTGCCTCAGGATAAACCACATTTAAAGAGCTAGGGATGGGTCTCGGTAGTAAATAATTCACTCACTGAGCATGTGTGAGGCTGTAGGGCCAATTTTCAGTAACACACCTAAACCAAAAAACAAACTCAAACAAAACTCCTAGTCACATCTCATAAAATTCCTTTAGTGGCCCAGTGTGCTTGAGCACTGTAGTGTGATGAATGGATGTGTTTGTCAGAGGGAGACCTGTTCTGTCAAGGGAACCGACAAGCACAGACACGGCGGGGCTCAAGAGGCCTCCTTCTCCCTGGGAGTTCAGTACAGGGGTGCTGACTCAAACAAATCTGGCTTTGACCTCTATCAGATACATGGCTTAGGTGAGTCGCCTCTCGGAGCCAGTCTCTCCATACAGGATGGAGACTGAGGCAGTCTCAAGGACACAACAAATAGAGGAACATTGTCAGTGTCTACAGATAGTAAGCATTCAAGGTCAGTTCAAGGAGTCCCAACTGCTGGTTCTGGAGTCCACTGAGGCAGGGTTGGGTGTAAAAAGCAGGCCTCTGAATAATCACCATGGCCAACACCACCTTCTCTCTCTGTTCCTCCCCAGACTGGCTGCACAGCCTGAGAGGCCTAACGTCTCTTAGCATGACTGTGAGGTTGGGGTGGGCACTGAAGACCTGCCTGCATGGGAAGCAACTGGTCTACCCAGACCCCATTCCAGCTTTGGAGGCCTGGAGGGCACTGCTTTCCATACCCCTTTCCTTCTCTTGTCCATTCTAGGCCCAGTGTTGCCCTGGAGGGTTCTGGCAAATGAATGGCTGGACATGAACCTGGGAGGGCAGGCCCAGGGTCACCTGGGGCAGACTGGATCCTGTAGAAGGGCAGCAGCTCTGCTTTTGGGTGCTCTGAGGAAATGGGAGCCGGAGCAGAGCGTTAAGGGAACGTGTTACGACTCACCTCATTATCACAGCTACACTTTGTAAGCACTCATGTGAAGTCTCAGCAGATAGCTCCCAAGTGAGAGAAAGCTGCTGTTGAGAGGCCCGGTGTCCCCATGGCTAACAGTCTGATTAAAACATACTAGGGTAGCCACATCTGTTCCCAAGAAGACCAGGGCCTCAGGCTTGCCTGCTCAGCAGTAGAGCTGGCAGGTGACTGGAGAGTGGTGGCCGGGAGAGAGGCAGCAAGGGAACTCATCATCATCTTTAACCCCCCTCCTCCCTTCTCCCATCAGGGCTGGGGTCTGAGGAATGCAGGGAGAGAGGGGATAGTTAGGGTAGGGGTGGATGGAGCCTCTCCCACGGGGGGGGGGGCATGAATATGGATGGGTTCCCAGAGGCCCCCAGCTGACCCTGACAAGCACACACTACGATACACCACACTCTTCCCAGACACTTCATGGGGGTTACTCACAGACTACTACTGGCTAATGGGTGATATCCTCTCCACCTTGTGCACAAAGCAACTTAGACTCCGAACAAAAAGTCACCTTGCAAGCCAAGGTCTTGCACACATACCCGTATCTCCTGTCTTAGGGCTCAGTTGCTTCCATCTTTGGCTGGTTTTTTTTCCCAAGAGGAAATCATATGGACAACCAAATTAGCAGGCACAGCTCACTCCAGGGTCAGATCAAAGACACATGTCTTCATGTGACCTGTGACCAGAGGCCCACCTCTCCAAATGAAAGCACCCAGTGCCTGGCAAACGCCTTCAAGGCACGATCCCAACACTGATGCTGAGGCAAGAGCTACTATGTCTACTCTGGGTTTAGAAAACTACACCCTGCGATCAGCAGCAAGGACAGTGAGGGGCAGAGCTGGGACCCCAACTAGGACTATTCTCAAGTGCTGTGCAGTCCAGTCCCAAGATGTTCTGCAAGTCTGTTGAATGGCACACCTTCCTCGTCTACCACCAGGGTGAGAGGGCATCTCTACAGTCTGGACCAGTGTTTTCCAGACCCCAGGTCGCCTAGGGTTCTCAGTACAAGCTGCCCACCCATGCACAGACAGGAAGATGGGCTGTTCTTTGGAGAGCCTGGCTTTCTTTTCACCTAGTCCTCCATGTCCTTAGATCCCATCACCTTTATCCTCTTTTTTGGCTTCCTTGGACACCCTCTCCCACAGAAGTCTCACAACTAACTCTATCCACTGCCCACACTAGGGAGAAAACTTTGAAGACCCTGTCAGAGCTCAAGGGCGAGCAGCGGAGACAGCAAGAGCCTCAGAGAAACCCTTGTTTCTCTGTCTTCAAAGGGGGCCAGCTCTGTACATCTAAAACAGCTATGTTGCCATTTCTGTCCCCCACAACATGCTGGCTTCCTCCTTTCAAAGGGCGTCTGAGCTCAGGGATTAGGCCTAATGCCACTGGAATCCGAGGAGGCAGCGCCCAGCAGCCAGGCCCACTGAGGCTCCGCCAGCACGTTCAAAGGGAACGCGAATGACATCCTTTCATCTTCCTCTGTGGACAGGGCTGAGCTGTGGGGGGCTCCCCCCTTCTTTGCCAGGCCCCCAGCCCCTGGCAGGAGAGCTCCTACTTACAAGGATTGGGGTGATGGAGCCCAGGATCCCCCCCTGAAAAAAACACTCTGGATATCAAATTTCACTTATGCTGGGGTCCCAGCCTCCTTGCAGCGGGGTAAGCGAAGCACCTGAGGACTGACACTTTTTTCTGAGGCCAGCGGCTATATAAGTTCACATGACCTTTCAAGGAAACCTCAGGGTTCACAACAACTTTCTCTTTTTGAGCTGAAAGCTAAGTCCCTTTGGGTCAAGGGAAGCCTCTCCTTAAGCAAACACTGGCCCAGGCCACTAATCAGCTCAGAAACATAGCCAAGGCCCTAGCTTTGCAGCCAGTCAGACGGCAGCCATGGGGACTGTCCTTGTGTGCACTGAATGTGGGGGCAACATACCTCCCCATATCATCCTGGCCTAGAGTTGTCAAAGGCCCTGTAAGAAGGCACCCTTAGGCTACTCCGGCTCAGGGCTACTCCCTGACAAGGTGCAGTGCTCACTCTCCCACCAGCCCTCAGAGCAATACTCAGGGTCCCTCTCTGCCAGGAAGCCTTCCCACCTAACACAGAGGCCACTTTTACTAAAAATGCCCACTTTTTACTAAACCTTAAAGAGGAAGATTTTCCCCCAAAGTACCCAGCTTCCCCCAAAGACTGTCATCCCACAAAGTCAGATATTAACTGCCTGCCCCTGTGATCCTGGCCCAGTCATCTGGTTTCAGCTATCTTTGGGGCTGAAGTCTATGGACAGGCCAAAGGTCTTAGTACATCTCCCCACAGTACCGCCTGTAGGATCAGAACACAGCAGGAGAGGATGGAGCTGCTGAGGCACAGGCACCTACGCCTGGACACCATGCAGACAGACAACAGGAAGTCAGGGGATGGAACCGAGAGGCCATGTAATGCGAACACAGTATTTTCTGGCCTATTCTGAGGGTACTGGATGAGACTCATCCTGCCACCACTGTCTCCCACCCCCACCCCCCTACCCCCACCATGCCTCCCACCCCCACCCCCCACCATGCCTCCCACCCCCACCCCCCACCATGCCTCCCACCCCCCACCCCCCACCACTCTCAACCCCTGAGTCTGGGACTAAGCAGAGCAAGCTGACTTCAGGTCAGAGTCTCCAAGAAACTCAACACAGCATTTTATGACCCTTAGAAGCCTTGGGTGGGAGGTGAGCAGTGTCCTCCTGCCTGTCCTTTGCAGATGGGGATCAAGCTCATAAGCTCTGCCTTAAGTCCGCAGGAACAGCCTGCTGCAACTCCTTCAATGGCTAGACAGCCATCTTTCTTAGAGAATCCTACCCACCAGGCCAAACCTGCAGGCAGGGAGCGCCTACCCTAAACCCACATCCTCAAGGCTCCCCACAGAGAGGCCCCAAGTAAGGAGCACCTAGGTATCTCGTAGGAAGAGAGCCCTAGGCTCAGACGTAGAGACGGCAAACCACCCTTCCCCTGGCTCCGTATCTAGGTTGGGACGTCAGGAGGCATGGCATGGCCATGCCCAAGAGCCATGCATTCCTAGGGAATCATGGCGCGAGCTGTGTAATCATCGGCTGCATCTCTCAATTATTCCCCCGGCCGGGACTACAATTACCACATTACCCCTAATCGCCCCATGTTTATTAGTGATGCTCCTCTCTTATCAGAGCTGCTATTACTCTACATTAATAACTGGGTAGGCAAGAGAGCTTTCCTCCCAAACACAGACCACCCAACTGCCAGGGCCACCACCTCCCTAGTCCCACCTATGGGGGGGGGGGTGAGGCTCGTCACCTCTGCCCCACCTTCGGCCAAATCCCCGGCAGCAGGAGGCTAGTGGGAGTGGCAGCTCCCAGTGCCTGCCTGCCTGTCCCTGTCTTCACTATCTGGTCTGGTCCAGATCCTACCTCCTGAGAAGCTTCACACAGACCCGAGTGCCAGGGTCCCCCACTCTGGATTTGAACTTGTCTCCAGTACAGAACCTTAAAACCTCTAAAACTGTAATTGCTTAGGGCAGCTTGCCATGGTCCAGGCATGGTCACCTCCAGTGACCCACAATGCACAACATCGATGATAGAGAGTTGTCTTCTCTATCATCAAACTGTGTAAGAACACGCCTGAAACGGTCCTGTTGAATCTCCCACTCCAACCTGTAGGTCCTTCTGTCACAAACATCCAAAAGCAGCTGGCCTATTCCACCTTTTCTTTCTTGTTTAAGTTAGCCATCTTCTGGTTTCTTTAGTGGAATCTCCCAGGTACCAGTTGGACATGGCTGAGGCACATGCCCACTGTGAGCTCCTTTGGACCCACCTAGGCTCCTGCACCAAATCCCCACTGGTCTGACAGGCAATGAGCTGCAGGGACAGAACTCAGGAGCACAGTACTCAGAGAGGAATGTAAGCTGCCTGTGCCGCGGTTCCTATCCCCTCATCATGTTAAGTCCAGACCGTTAGTCTAACATTTAACGCCTTCATTCATCTGGCTGAACTTCCTGGCCAGCCCTTCTTGCCATCACTCTTAGTACCTACCAGACCCCTCCCTCCCCTCTTTTTAAATTTTTTAATGTTCATTGGTGTTTTGCCTGCATATATGTCTGTGGGAAGACAGATCTCCTGGAACTGGAGTTACAGAGAGATGTGAGCTGCCATGCGGGTGCTGGGAATTGAACCTGGGTCCTTTGGGAGAGCAGCAGCCAGTGCTCTTAACCCGCTGAGCCATCTCTCCAAACCCCTGTACCTATCCTATCCTATTCTATCCTATTCTAAGGAATCCAAGGTCCTCTGAAAAAGCAGCCAGTGCTCTCAACAGCTGAGCCATCCCTTCAGCCCCCACACCTATCCTAGCCTAAAAAATCCAAATTCTGCATTTGCACGTGCCGGCACTGGGCACCACCCACCTGGCCCCTCTAGCTTCTGAAGTCCTGCCTCTGCCTCAGCCCCCCAGGGCCAAGCTTTGAACTGAGCAAGCAATTGACAGATGTTTGTTGAATCCCCAAACAAGAGAATAAACCTGCCGCCTCCGAGTCCTCTGTATACTTGTCACCAATCTGAGCAGGCAGCGTATCGTGTGTACCTACGTGCAACAGGCCCTGGGTGAACCACCCTCCACCCCAGCTCTTCACCGCAGCCTCGTAGCACCATGTACGGAGGCTGCCTGGTGCCCAGAGTCAGGGAAGTTCAGGACCACCACCTACTGCATCTGGAGGGGCAAAGGGCAGTGTGCTGCTGTGTCTTGGTGAAGTATGGGGAAATGAACTGGGAAAAGCGACCTGAAAATGACAGGGGCAGGGGGGAGGGGCACCCCTGCCTTAGGGTTTAGCTCAGAGACCCACATGCTGGGAGCCCAGAGCCATGGTTACCTCATTCTCCTCTTCGTTGTGCAGCTGCTCAGTGTAAGCATCTGGCTTTCGAATGAGGGGGTCCACCAGCATCAGGAAGGCCATGTAGAGTAAGAGGGCCCCTACCACAGACAGGTAGATGACGATGATGATCTGTGGAAGAGATGAGCCTTGTTCAGTGACCCAGCATCCATCCGTGTCAGCTGCCAGCGACCATCAGGTTGGACACTGGTGCCGGAAGGTGGTGTAAGCCTGGAAGGAAGCGGGTAATGACCCATACCGCGGGCTCTATGCTAGTTTCTGAGTCAGTTCTATGACAAGGAGCATTCCAGAAGGCACCAAGATGACAAGAGGAAGCTCTGGGGTGAAGTGAGAGGGCCCAGCTGGCTATACGAGGCCTATATCAAAGGGTAGAGAGAATCACGAGAAACTAGAGTAGAGTGAGGAGGACAATCTGAGGAGAGAGCAGGGACTATGAAGAGCGAGCCCGGGAATGTAGGCTGGGCTCACTGTAGGTGCAGGATGGGAAGGGGCAGCTTGTATCCTGAGGGGGAAGGGGTGTTGGTCCATGCTCAGCACATCACTATGCAGGATGAAAGGATAGTGAGAGACTGCAAAATAATAATGATGATGATGATGATGATGATGTAAAGGGCAGACTCAGTAAGACTAATCCAGTGTGATATGTGGGTTTGGAGGCTTTTTAGGTGGGCCCCTATATGACATCCAGCACTCATGGTCTCTCTACCATGTCACTAATGTCTCATCAAGATCACAGAAGCATCTCTACTCAGCCTGAAATGGTCCTGACTGGGACTGTGATCACCACACTGGAACCACAAGGCCAAAGAATTCACCCAGTACCCCAAAGCCAGTAGAGGAAATGGCAGAGATGAAACGTGGACCGTAAGTGCTTTTTCTACACCACCCCTGACCCCACCCCTCCAAAATGCCTAGCCACTGCTGGCTTCTGATCCCAGCAGTGTCCCTAACTGTAAAAAGGGGTTTAAAAACAAACCAACCAACACTTGGGGAGGGGCGTGGGGGCCAGAGATGGCTCAGTCAGTTAAGTGCTTGCTGCGAAAGCATGAGAAACTGATTTGAATCCCCCAGAACCCACATTCCAAAAACTGCAGGCATGATGGTGTATGCCGAAACGCCCGGCGCTGGGGAGCGGAGACAGGGATAACCTCCAGTTCCACCTCAGAAGACAAGGCGGAAAGTAATACAGATAGACACTCAGAGTTTACCCCTGGCCTCCACACAGACGTAGACACACACAGAAAGTGGAGAACCTCAGGACTTTTTAACGTTGATTTTCAGCTCCATCAAAAGCCATTAGTTGGACCCAACAGTAGCAGTTCATGCCCCTTTAGCAGGGTAACACTCAGAACTGTTGCTTACACCCAAGAGATGGGGTAAGGATGGGGGGGCTTCACAAGTGCTTGGGGGGCTACACAGGTACTTGGGGGGCTATACAGGTGCTTGGGGGGGCTCCTCGGTAGATCAACTGTGACAGATTAGGAGTTTATGTTGATGTGGTTCCCGTGCTGGAAGCACCTCCCCTTCCACACAAGGAGGAAGTGACACTGGGCTATGAACTGAAGGTCTTGGGCATCTAGACCTCTAAAGGGTGGGACCTATGAAAAAGTTTACACCATTAGGAGAGGCTGCCCCAGGGAGGAGGGTGAACAGAGGGCAAACTGCACAGATGACAGGGCTAGGGGAGGGCAGAGAGCCATTTTCTACATCAAGGTGTGTGTCGGGGGGGGGGGGGGTTAGTACAGGGAGTTACAATCCAGAAAGGACCACAGCTCCCTCGGTAGGAGGGTCAGTGTGAAGACTAGCGCCCCTCTAAACATGCCTCAAAAGCAGGAGCCCAAGGGAGACTTTTGTGTCTTTAAACTCAGGTGAATTATTTAAACCCAGGTGATGCTATTTCTCAACTCATCAGAGGAGGGCTGGCTCAGGGCCTCTAGACAGGTCGATGAGTCCTGCCCCATGACAGAAGATGGACAAGTGCTTTGTCGCACCCTTCTCCATCTGCTGTGAGGCGACCATATCTATCACTTCTGTCTTCAGTTGGTTAACAAGGAAGAAGTTCAGGAAAAAGTAAAAGCCCCTGAGTCTGATGTTCAATACGTCATGTGGTCACGGACGCTTTCTCAAAGGATGGTGACATCATTTTTGGGTAACCTGCAAGTTCCCTAGGAGTTCACCTCTATTCCCAGCACTGTGCATTGTACACAGACCGTCAGGTACCCAGAGCTGTAGTCAGCTCCCCCACCTCTCTCTCCCTCTCCCTCTCCCTCTCTCTCTCTCTCTCTCTCTCCGTGGTTCTCAACCTGTGGGTCATGACCCCTCTAAGGGTCACATATCAGATATCCTGTCTTTCAGATATTTACAATATGACTCATAACAGTGGCAAAATTACAATTATGGAGTAGCAACAAAATAATGTTAAGGTTGGGGTCACCACAACATGAGGAACCATATTGAAGGGTCACAGAATTAGGGAGGTTGAGGACCGTTGCTCTGGAGAGAAAATGGAGTCTTGAGGAGCTGTAAAAAACTCTCATTTCTTATGGTAGAGGAGCCACTGGTGCAATGTCAGAGAGTCCATCCCCATCCAAACCCTGCCCAAAGATGTGGGAACCAAGTTCCATATCTGCATTAGGCTTCGGAATAAAAAATTAAAAATTAAAAAAATAAAATCTCGGGATGGGGTAAACATATGCAGCCCCCAAACCCCAGTGGTACCTTGATGGTGGTGGTGCTGCGCTCCTCGTACCTGCACTCGCAAAGCAGGCAGTAGGCTTCCACATCGTGACCAGGCACGGGCATAGGCTCCACCACATGCAGGCAGTTGCTGCAACACAAATAGACCGGGCTGATGAAGGTCCCCACACCCTGAGGTCCAGCAAGGAGGTAGCAGGGTGCTAAAGGGGTAGGAAAACCCATAGGTAGGAACCCCCAGGAAGGGCAGAACCCCTTTCCCGGCTGACTGCCTCCTTCCTGGCCACTGTCCAGTGTATGCCTGCACTTGCACAATACTCATTAATGGTCCTAAAGCCCCACCCTCCATCTGCCTCCCCCCACCCCTTTTGTGCTGTTTTCCCTGGTGGCTGCATCTGTTCCAGCAGGCGGCATTCAACTCGTGGGTCTCCAATGTGAATGTCCCATCAGTCTTCTAGCCTGGTTGTAAACTGGACTCTCTAGGTTCATCGATGACGGTGTCTACCCCTGACTGCCCCATAGGAGCCATAAACTCTGTATCTGTGCACTCTGGGCCCTGTCCTCAATCCTGCACACTGACTGTGGGATCTATACTTCTGAGACGGGAGTCGCAGACAAGTAACTTGCAGCCCCTCTGCTGCCGGTCAAGTCAAACCTGGGAGTCCTCTGTAACAATGCTTTTCCTTCACCTGCAAACCCATCAAATACCCAGGCTTTTATTTCCTCCTTCTGTCTTCCCTCCCACTGGCTCGCCTCAACTGAAGCTCTCACGATCTCTCCCAGGCAAATGTTTTGTGTCTTCCTAGCTCCTTTGCCGCTAGTTTGGCCCTGCCTAGAACCACCTTCCCATGGTGGCCAAGTGGCCACACCAAAATGGAACTCCCGTCACATCATCCTTCAGCTTAAAACCAGGCAGTACCTCCATAGCTCATCCAAGGCCCAGGCAAACACACTGCTCCATGTGGTCTTCACAGCCCACCCCATGTTAGAGCAGGACTGACCTGTGGGCTACCCTCAAAAGAGGCACATGAGCCAGGCGGCAGTGGTAACACACCTGTAATCCCAGCACTCGAGAGGCAGAGCCAGGTAGATCTCTGTGACTTTGAGGCCAGCCCGATCTACAGAGTTCCAGGACAGCCAAGGCCACACAGAGGCACATGAAGCTTGGAGCATGTGGCCCCATCCATGTCCTTTTCTGGTCAGATGATTTAACCTTCAAGCCTAAGGTCCTGACTCCCATCCACACTGCCAGTTCCCCTGCCTCATCCCCACCACACAACTCTTAATCTTTCTCTACACAGCCTTGGCTGTCCTGGACTCACTTTGTAGACCAGGCTGGCCTCGAACTCACAGCGATCCACCTGCCCCTGCCTCCCAAGTGCTGGGATTAGAGACGTGTGCCACCGCTGCCCAGCCGCAACTTAATATCTTCCATTTTTCTGTATCTCTGTGTTGAGCATGGTGCTGGCCAGGGCTCAGCGAGTGCCAAACATATCACACGCTGAGAGTTCTTGAGGCCCCGCCACCCATTGTCACCAGCAGTGCTCGTGAGCAACATGGGCAGATTTTGCACTGAAGTGAGGGAAACAAGCTCAGGACAGCAAAACCAACAGCTCCACTATGCTTGTGAGGCTTTGGGCCACCTCCTGTGGCTGGCTCAGTCTCACCTCGGCTTGAGCCTATCTATACAGCTAGGCCTCATTTCCAGACTTTCTTAGATCATTCAGTTTGCAGGCCAAAGACCCTAAAGAAAAAAAACATTATCACTGGGAAGAAAATAAACTCCTCAGAGGGTCTAAGAGGTGACTCAGGCATCATGTGATAGTGCACAGTCAGCCTGCCTGCCGCTGTCTGAACCCTGGGTCTGTCCCATCATGTGAGATGGCACATAGAGACCCTGGTCATTTTAAAAGGTTCTTCTAGTTCTAAAGAAAGTTCTCCAAGGGTCAAGCATGGCTCCCGGGGTACAATCAGGCCTGATATTCTAGGCTGTCAGGCTGGGATTTTGGCAGAGGCACCAAGGGTATGCAAGAATATACATTGAAATAGGAGTGGAAGTTCCTTAAAAAAAAACAAAACAACAACAAACAAACAAACAAAAAATTCCATTTCTTCTTATGTCCACTATGTGGCACCCATCAGTTACCTAAATTTCTTTGATCCTGGTTCTGCCTCTTGACTAACAGGAGCAACATTTATCCCCCTACAGCAGGAATAAGAGGTCTCCTTGCTGTACTTGTGGACACTGCCTCTGGGCCCTACACATGGCCTTCTCTGGGAATCACTCACAGACAGGGCTAGTTTCCATTGGTCATCATGAACCAAACACAGTGGTATACACCTGTGATCCCCACTGCTCTGGAGACTAAGGCAAGAGGATCTCGAGTTCAAGGCTGTCCTGAACTATGTGAGACTGACTCCAGAAACCAAAGCAAAGAAAACCAATCTCTTGTCATTCCTGTCCAGAGCTACTGCTGCTCTCCCTTCTCCAACCAATGTAAGCCTGCAGGAAGCTGAGTCCACACAGAGCGGCAAGGTTACTCCACGGCTCCAGTGGGATCTGGGAAAGCCCCTAGAAGCCCAAGGTGTAGTGTCAGGAAACCACCTTTAGTTCTTTAATTTGGGACACTGGTACCCAGGGAAGCTGGCTGCAAGGGGATACAGAAAACAGCATCTCTGTCCTTCCTGGCTCTCCTGGGAGTCGCTGAAACCCTACAGACTTTTTTGTCTTCCTAAGAAGGGCTTCCATTTACCTTCTGGGGACTGGGCAGGGGACGCTGGGGGAAGAAAGTGAAGGAGAAAGACAAGCTGGCTGTAAGTCTGTGCTCTTCCGTTCTGACTGTGGTGCCAGCAGGTGGCATACCTAACCTCTCTGGGCCTCAGTGTCCTCAATGATAACGGAAGCTAAGCTTGATCAGCCTTTCAAACTGTGCCCTTTTGGGTAGCGCTGGGAACGCTGTGCGGGAGGCGGGCAGTGGAAAGGAAAAGCTTGCAGTTGTGATTTCACTCCTCATGCAGCTCGTGTTTTCCTGACGGGGGCTTTGTCTGTAGAAGGATTCTACTTTAAAAAGTCAGCCTTGGGACTTGCAACACTTCTTAACAGACCCACCAAGAGGGCCTTTTTACACGCATGTGATTATATACTTTCAACACTAGATGGCAGAATACCAGCAACACACCAAGACATGTAGCTATGACACTGGATGCTGGCCTTAATCTGAACACCAGCAGGGGAGCCATGGGACACAGGACTCGAAGACCCAAAGAGATCTCTAATTCTAGCCTTTAGCACTAAGATGCTAGGATCAATGTCAATCTCCACTCCACCAATGGGCACCAAGTAAACCTGTGACGGCTCTCAGGCAGGGTCAGTGCCACCAGGCCCTAGGATCCCTGGATCTTACCTCCAGACTTCAATCTCTACCCAACACCCTTCACGGTACTGTTCTGGCACAAGGTTCTTGCTGTGAGACTGCTCATCAGATAGCCCTCAAGTCTGCTTCTAAATGGAAGGGATAGACTACAGCTTGAAAGGTTCAGGCAGGACCCCATCCTCTGGGCAACAAAGCTTGGGTTTTCAGGCTATATTATAAGCCCAGGACAGTGTTGCTATAATTTGCTGGTAGCAGAATCTGCCTGTGTGAAGGAAGTGGGGTCAGTGCAGCGCCTTTGCTGATGAGCAGAAAGCCACTGGGGTCCCTCCCAGACCTCCATTATTTTAGGACCATCAGTTCAGCAGAAACACAAGAATTAGACTAGTGCTTCAGGAGAAGGGTGCACTTTCCAGGGCTATAGAATAACTTCCTCTAGGAAGGGATAATACATGATTATTAACAATATCAGCTAACATTATATAGCACTTAGCATGCACAGTACCATTATAACCGTTATATAGATTCGCATAAAACACATACACTTCACACTCGGAGCATTGCCATACTTTATGCATAAGGAAATCAATGTGGGGCTGGGGAGATGGCTCAGTGGTTAAGAACACGGGCTGCTCTTCCAGAGGACCCAGGTTTGATTCCCAGCACCCACATGGCAGCTCACAACTTGCTGTAACTCCCATTCCAAGGGATCCCACGCCCTCTTCTGGCCTCCACTGGTACTGCATGAACAAAGTGAAAAGGAGGCAAACACATCCATAAATACATACATACATACATACATACACATACATACATACTTACTTGAAAAGCAAATCACAGTGGAGACTAAGTAATCTGAAACATGACTAACAAATGGCACAGCTAGACTGGGATCCAGAGAGGGTGGGTCCAGAATCTATGCGTCCACATAGAATGCCTCTCAGAGAACCTGACTGTTACCCGGAAGTAAACTCTCCAGCTGTGCTCTGGATCAATGGCATCATGAGCACCTAAGGACTCCAAGCAGGGGTTATCCTCCGCCACTACCATATTTGCTGAATCAAAATCTTGGCAGGAGAGTGCCAGGACTATGTGTTTTCCCAAAGCTCACCTAGTGATCCTTGATGTGCAAGTAGTAACAACCGTGGCCCATCCCCATTCAATGCAAATGCCCTAGACGTATGTGCTCCGAGCCTTCAAGGATGAAGCTTCCCATCCTAAAACTACCAGCACTGGAAATGTTTCCTTAACTCACACTGAGGTTATTTCCTTGAAGATGATTCTTCCTTCTCCTCCTCTTCCCCACCCCTCCTCCTCCTCCCCACTCTTCCTCTTCCTCCTCTTCTTCTTTTTCTTCTTCGACAGGGTTTCTCTGTGTAGCCTTGGCTGTCCTGGACTCAATTTGTAGACCATGCTGGCCTCAAACTCGCAGAGATCCGCCTGCCTCTGCCTCTGCCCCCTGAGTGCTGGGATTCCAGGTGTGTGTGCTGGCCCTACTTCTACACTACGAAATCACCCCAAGCCTTTCTGGTTCCAGTCGTGACAGCATTTCTCTCTGTCCTTGTCCCTAGGTAGCTCCCCTTTCAGGAAGATTCTAGCTCCTTAAACTACTCCTTCTGGAATACTGCATTTATACTTCCTCTCGCTGGTTTTCTTTACCTGAACAAGTTCTTGGTCATTCATTCCTTTTAAAGTAAAGGGCTAAAAACGTGAATTCAAGACCAGGGACATAACGGGAATAGTGTAAGATCTTTGTTTGGACCTGAGCCTATGCAATTATAAAATGAGGACAATATCCACTTACCTTAGAAGATTGCTATAGGACTTGCACAGCATACAGGCAACGGAGCTTTGCAAAAGTGGACACTACACACACCTCATTCTACGTGTGTCAGTAAAGATTTTAATTCAATAAGACAACAAATCCAACCACCTCAGTTGGAATTCAAGATACCTAGCTTTTGTTATCAAATGGCTAAGGATATAAACTATTCCTCTGTAGACGTTCCACAGAAATGGATAACTTATCTCTAGAAAAAGAAGTCCAAGGGGCACTGATAATTTCAATCAGGTGATGTAGCCAAGGCTTTACAATGTCTTACCAGTCCTTCTGAGACACATTCTGGTTGTAAATGTGCCCACTGATGTTTCTATAAGGTGGACAGATGCATTTGCACCGGATATCTTCAGAGCTCTAGGAGGACAAAAGAAAAGAAAAAGAGTTAACAGCAGGGAAGATTCCTGCCTGGGTTTAGATTCTAGACAATTTAGCACATTTTAGCGCTCTGTTCTGTAAGGTGGCTATATATATGCTTTTGAATTTTCCCATCCCCAATTCATCCAGGATTGGCTCTATAGGAAGACTTACATCACAGTATGTATGGTCCTCGGATGGGTGAGAGGTAAGGGTGGTGCTGAGGCTATCTCCGTGGCAACCCCTCCAGTTAGGACTCACAGAAGTTACCTGAGGTTGCCTTTCACAAAGTGGTGTGTTGGGGAGGTTTTTGGGTGGAGGGGGCAGTGTACAGCAACCAAAATGACAGGCTTTTTCGACCTTGTGTATTTTCTTTCTGAGAGGCTAGGCCAACAGATTTCCCCCCTAATTCTGTCTAAACTTTAAATTCCCTCGTTAGAATGGGGAAAGGGTTAAAAAAAGAAAAGCGGGATGTTACCATGAGAAGGTTCTCATCAGGAATTCTTTGAAGAGTAAACAAGCAAGCCCTGATACTCAACCTTACTTCAGTGCCTTAGTGATCGTCAGAATCTGAGGCTAGAGCCCCATAGATCACTTACACCCAGCTGCTGGTCTCCTTACCCTAAGGAATGAGGGTCGTCTCCGGACCCACCCAGCAGATGGGTCAGCTTTGAAGCAGAAGCTCCCATCTGCGCATGCCTTTATCCTCAAGAGCATTTTACATCATTGCATGATTTGCTTATCCCCGAATTGAGCAGCAGATTCAACAACAGCTGTTTTTACTTAGGGCAAAAGAAAGACACAGAGAACTTGGATAACTTCTCTAAACAAACTTTCTTGCTTGCGCGGAATTCCACCTAGGGCCAGTGTGGTGCGGTATGATAGGAACGCTGTGTGCCCTACACCCTTAGGAAGGCCTGCAGCTTGCCCCACGCAAGGTCCTCCCAAGTGTGGTCCAAGTACGGTGGGTGAGGGGCAAGGGTGGCGCTGTGGCTACATCCGCGGCAGCCCCTCAGGCCTGGCGCTAGAGCAACAAGGCGCTGCTGGCTCACCTCCCTCACCTTGTTGGCTTGAGCTGGGGGCACCAGCAAGCACCCGACCACAGCCACCAAACACAGCAGCTTCATGCTTATCAGCTTTGCTGAGCCAGCAAGACTAGCCGCCTGGGGAATGAAAAGAAACATGGAGTCGGAAGAAGGGAAGGTGGTCACAACACAAGCAGCACCCTCGGCCCCCTTTCGGCTTTGCCGGTCGAGAGAAGGGGGCTGAGTTCCAGGATTCCTGGGCCTTCTAAACCCTTCCCTCTCCCCCAGCAAGTCCAGCTCTCAGAAGCTGTCCGTGCACTAACAGAGGGAGTATCTGGGGTTACCGCCGCCCAGAGCCCCCAGATCCTGTCAGCAGGCCCCATTCCGACCCTCGCTTCTCCTCCCACGGCCATCACTGTCTCCACAGCCCCGGTAGACCCGCTCGGGCCCAACGAGAAGGCCGGATTCTGACTGCCAAGGGTGCTGTACACCCTGCCTAAGAACTTGGGGTGACTAGGAACCCCCCAGGGTCCTACGACCACCGCACCCCTCCCCCAATGCCGGGTCCACTAACCTGCAAGCTCCGCCGCAGCCGCCACGGACCAGCGGCTCCACCCCTCCAGCTTCTATTGGCTGAGAGAGCCGCCACTCAGCCCAACCTCGCTAGTCGCCAAGACAACAAGACCCACCTTCCCCTGGTGCTGGAGGCTCCCTCTTCAGGGATAGGAGGGCATTTCTCTACCAGGACTTAGCAAGAAAAGGGAATGTCTATTTTTCCTACTGAGAACAGAAGATCTAGCACGGTGGATCCTGTCAGCTCCTCCCAGAGTGCTTTGTTTTTCCTCGCGTTACACTATCTTCCTTTTGCTTTTCAGGGAAAGCATTTTGGAAACAAAGCTAGTAACAATAGTACTGATTTAAAAACAAGATCAACGGCCATTGTCCTTATTCACTGTCTGAAAACATGATTTTAAAAGCTACATTTTGGTTTTTTTTTTAAACAGGGAACTCAAGGGCCCAGTCTATATTCCTACACACAAAGATCCGCCCCCCCCCCAAGGCAAAATAGGATTAGTAATAGGTGTGGGAATAAACGGGGGGGGGGGGGGGGGCGGGGGCTGTGCCTCATTAGCCCTCACTGGTTCTAAAGGCCTGCCAAATTGAAACAAAGTGTACTAGGCTAGGCTGGGAAGAGGGGGAGGTTGCAAGCTGCACAGAGACAAATGTGAACTTTTCACCAGCAGTGAAAGAAAGTGGAGTCATCTGAGTCCAGGGCCACTGCAGTGAGGACACTTGAGCTTTGGCCTCAGCCCTGCTTGGAACTAAGCACCTGGGTTACCCTAGAAACCACACCTTCTCTCTCTGGGTACCAGTTTCCTTAGCTAAGAGTCTCTTCAGCTTTGATGGGTTGGGTTTCCTGGAATGTAATTTAGTTTAGAACATCCTGTGTCACGGAAGAGCTTTTCCTCCCCTGACGTATTATTTGAGCACTAGTGTGTCAGGCACTGCACTAGAGACTGACACTGACTGGGGGACGGAGTGGCAAACCTTGTCTCTGCTCTTCTTGTAGAACTTGATATTTACTACAAAGAAAACAGCGGCCAAGAAGCCATTACAGTTTAGGGTACTAAGAGCTTTGTTGGGAAAAGAATGCAAAAGCTGGTGGGAAACTTAGACCTAGAGCTGGATGAGGCCAGAAGGGTGGAGAAGGAGCGTTGGGGGTAACTAGAGGCTCCCTGAGCTGGCGGAGCGTGATAAAACTATGGTACTGCTATCAAAGATCTACTTGCTACTGCCTGAACATGTGACTATGTTATCGTTTCTAGTAAGAGGACTTTGCAGATGCAATTAACAAAAAATCATTAAGGCCTTTAAGATCAAGAGAGTATATTGAACTATTCAGACAGGTCTAATCTAATCAGGGGAGGCCTTAAGAGAGGATTTTTTTTTCTACTGTGACCAGAGAAAAATGTGACCGTATGTCAGGTGCTATGTCGCTGGCTTTGAAAGTGGAGGAAAAAAAATTGTGGGAAAAGGAACGTGGGTGCCTTAGAAAAAGGAAAAAATTGGCCTTCTCTAGACCTTTTAGAAGTCCTATAGATATATATCTTGATTTTATTTAGTTCCCTGTCACTTATGTCAGACTTAAGACCTATAGAGCTGGCCAGGTGATGGTGGCGCTTGCCTTTAATCCCAACGTTCAGGTGGGTAGAGGCATGCGTATCTCTGTAAGTATGAGACCAGCCTGGTCTACAAAGCGAGTAGTCCAGGACATCCAGGGCTACACAGAGAAACCCTGTCCCCAAAACAAACAACAAAACAAAACCTACAGAGGTGTAATGCATTTTTGTTGTTTTAAGCCACAAAGTTTGTGACACATTGTTACAACAGCAACAGGGAGCGCAAAGGGTGCAGAGTAGTACAAATGGATGGAAATGCTCACAGGAAAAGCATAAATGAGTCAAAACGGGTCTTCTTGCACCTGTTTTTACCCCAACAGTCTTAGCAGGACTTGGCCCATATAAGCTAGGTTTTGGAAGCCATGCTAGCACAGAGAGCCTGAGTTCCTCCCCACCCCTAGCCTTACTGTTGGCGCTTCTGGTCAGGGGTTTGACCTGTCATCACCCCTGAACTGCTCATTTTTCACAGGCGTCAACTTATGCCCTTACCTTCCCCCTAATACCCAGCATAGCTTATCTGTCCAGTGTCTCCCCGCCCCCCAGTCTCAGGCTCCTAGCAGATGGCGACCTTCCTAAATTGGCATTAATAGCTATACCACATGATCATCCCGCCTAAACAGAGAATAAAGGCCACCAAATAGATGCCAGTCGTGGGGTGTTCAAAAGGTCAATAGCTGGGGACAGAGAGTAGCCTTTATACAAAGTGGTCACTCTACCCACAGATGGCAGGTCAGGTGCATGGGGACCATCCTTGAAATGGATTGGGTACCATCCTCAGATTATCCTAAGTAAATGTCTTGTCTTTGACCCAAGCAGGAACTACCAAGCATCAGGGAGACTGGGCTAGTGATGTAAGGGCAGAGGTGTCCTGCAGGCATCCCCTCTCAGTGACTCACAGACATACTCAGTCTCAACAGCATCTCACTGAAGTGATCTTTACTAAAGAAATAATCATCCTAACGATGCAAATCTTGAAGTAAATTCTGCCCAAGGCTTAATAAATGATATAGACCCTCCCGTCTACCGTGTATGCATACAGAGGGTCGTACATAGCCCGCACATTTATATTTCAGCTGTGAACTCGCCTAGCCGTCACTTGCTAGGCATCTCGGCCTCAGGTAAATGGTCCCTTGCCCAGAGTTTCTATTTTTCTTGGCTCAGCTTTGCCTCCACACATGTGCTTCTGGGTGTAAACTGCATGAGTGTGAGAGGCAATGGAATCAAATTCACAAACTCTGGTTTACTTAAAGAGACACCTGCCAGAGCAACAGGGCCTCAGTTTCCCTGGATGGAGATTTACTTGGGATAGCATTTTTAAACATCTTAGTCTCGCATCCTCCTGCAATCTTTTAAAATTTACTTAAAACTTCAAAAACTGTTTGTGAGGGTTCTAGCTATATTATCATTATCAAAATTAGAACTGAAAATTTATAAATATTTATTTTAAATTACACACACGGGCACCTTTTGATAATCTGAGGGACAAGAGTGGCATTGTTTTACTTTTTTGTTGTTGTTGTTGCCCTTTCAATATCGGATTGGATGTGGGAAAGCTGGCTTCTCACATTTACTTCTGCATTTTATCCTTCCTGATACATCTAACCTTGGGAAAGCGCCATTATACGTGTGTGTAGGAACCAGGCCCGACTGGGCTGCCTGCCTGTCTTGCTGTTTCATGTCCTGTTTCTAGCAGCTTCCATGTCTGTGTTTATCTTGGTTAGTTAGTCATGTTTACTGCTCTGAGAATGCGCCCCTCCCTTCCTCGAGACTTTTCCTCCTGTTTGCAATCACCTCTTGAGGGATTTCACCTGGGAGGAGGATTCCTGTTTTGCTGCCTATAAGAAGGCTCTTTGGAACTCTGAAGGAAACGATAATAATAAACCACTGCCCTGGTTGCTGCTGTGGCTGCTGCTCTCTTAGCATGAAGGACCCGCTGTGTTATTGTGTGTGTGTATGTGTGTGTGTGTGCGCGCACGCGTGCGCATGAGTTAAATCCACAGTCCCTCGCCCTGGACTCGGTACCGCGGTGGCACAGACGCCACACGTGTATAGGGAAATCAGACAGGAAAAGGCAAATAAATTCCTTGTGCTTCTAAGGGGGAATGTTTTCAACGTGTGAATTCCCTGAGAGTCTCTAGAGACTCACAAAGCTCCGCAGGCTGCTAAGACCTGAGAAGACCGTAAGGTTTTCCACAAAAGATAACAATCCATGGCTTTCCCAACACTACTACGTCATAGTAGCTTTCAGCATTCATTTTAGAAAACACATTCTTGGGAATTGTATCGAGGAATGTTATAGTAGGTTAGATGCAACCTGTGTGGGGAAATGAGAATCCTATGGATAAATTAATGTGGGAACCCTTAAAGTAAATTCACTACACATACTTTGCTTTAGGACTTTTTTAGATACTTACTTCAGTGTGGTGAAAACATTGTAAATTTCTTAAGCTTTGTTATTACATAATAGTGTTTGCCTGTAGTTTTTGGCCATTAACTATACTTGTTTCCTTATTTTCAAGGGGTTTGTTTGTTTGGTTGTTTGTTTGTTTGTTTTGGGACAGGGTCTCACTATGTACCCTTGGCTGTCCTGGAACTACATATTTAGACCAGGCTGGCCTCGAACTCACTGAGATCCGACTCCCTCTGCCTTGGGAGTTCTGGGATTAAAGGCGTGCACCATTACACCCGGCTCCTAATTTTTTTTTTCAACTTTGCTTTGATGTGTGTTTTCACACAAACTCTAACTGGATCCTTGTTTTGGGAGGTCACAGGTGCACAATGTCAACAGGGATCAACTACCACATGATTTAATAGGGGGATTGGTTGTTCAGACAGATGTAGGCCACCAGCAGGTCTTATAAAAATAGTTTGTAGGGGTAGATGATTAATGTCTCTTATATTAGCTGCATCTTGTTTTGAGTAAAATTCTTTGAATTTTTCTAACTTAACTGATAGATAGCAGCCACCGGAGGACCAAACAAACACCAGCAGGAAGTCCCCCTCAGGACAGCCTCACAGTCAGAGGCCAGACGTGGAAAGCTGATGATGTTTTACTCCTTACAGACTGAAGGGGATATAAGATAGTGTTTCTAGAGACAACACACACACACACACACACACACACACACACACACACACACACGGGAAGTAGGAAGCAGAAGGAGCTGAGGGGAGAGGAGGAGAAAGGAGGTATGGGGGGCGGTGCAAACCAGCTGTGGCCAACACCTTTAGTCCACGGTCCCAACATGCTTTCCACTGAGAGTTTTAACTGACGCTTTAGAAGCAAGGAGACAGGAGTTCTGGAAGGACGTCCAGCGACTGAGAGGCAATCCACACAGGGTCTAATGCTCATCAGGGTAAGCTGGTATATCATATGGAGGTGTCCCGTAAGGAAGTGGTCACCAGTAGGTGGTGGTACAAGGCAGGTTATCTGGTAGGGACCCTGAGTAGAAACTGTGTCAGAGGTCACTCACTGAGCCCTGCATCTGGGTGTGAACGTACAGTTTATATTTAAAATGGATGTGGAAGCAAGAAGAAAATATACGTGTTCACCATGTGCCTTAATCCGTCATAACGTCACTCTGCCTCTCTTCTGTTTAATTGTTGAAGACTCCATAGAGATCCGAGTCGTGTCACATATCTTGTTTTTCTTTCATTTTTCTTCATGGAGATACAACAAGTGTGCAATAAAATGCATGCGCTGGCCCAGTTTCCTTCTCGGTGACAAAACCCCTGAAAAAGTCAATTTAAAGAAAGAAATATTGATTCTTGGCTCCCGGTTGCAGTGTTTTAAGTGCATGAGCATTTATTTGACTGCATTGTTTTGGGACCTATGACGCCGTTGAATTCCATGTCCAGGGGTATATGATAGACTGAAATTGTCCTCTTCATAGAGAAGAAGGAAGGAGGCAATGTGAGAGGGAGTGAAAGAGGGAACATAAGAGCTAACTTCTCTAACAAAGCCCTTCTTTAGACTCATTAATGTGTGAATTAGATTAATTAATTCATGTGTTTTAAACCCTCATGAGTTAATCCCATCCAAAGGCTCCATATCTGACATTTTATTTCCTTTTATTTTATACTAATGGGTGTTTTGCCTACATGAATGTGTGCGCACCATATGTATACAGTGCCCTTGGAGGCCAGTAGAAGGCACTGGATTCTCTGGAACTGGAGTTAACAGATTATTGGGAACCACTCTGTGGGGTCCGGCAATCAAACCAGGGTCCTCTGGAAGGGCAGCCAGTGCTCTTAACTGCTGAGCCATCTCTCCAGCTCCCGTGGGTGCAGGCTTCACTGTGCGCACTCTTGTTTGATTCCGTCTTCTGAACTCCCACTGGAACCAACAATGGCGTTGAGCTCGCCAGCATTCCAGGACTTCTCTAGCCTTCATTTACAAACTTGCCCAAGCGACTTCAAGGGCATCTTGAGTACATTCTCAGGCAAAGATACAGCAATGACCACAGTGCCAGCTTTCTTTGCTGCTCAGACCGTATATTGCTGCAAAGAACGCGTGACACAAGCACGTAAAAGCAGGTGTCTTAGTGAGGGTTTTATCACTGTGACATGTGACACAAGCATGTAAAAGCAGGTGTCTTAGTGAGGGTTTTATCGCTGTGAAGGAACACCACGCCCATCGCAACTCTTATAAAGAAAAACATCTATTTGGGGGCTGGCTTACAGTTTCAGAGGTTTAGTCCGTTATTAGGGCACCTGATGATAGGCCCAAGGTCATCTCCCGAGATGCCATCAGAAGCAGTTATTAGGAGCAGAAGACCCCAACAACCAGTGTTCCCCCACAGTCTCCACCCTTTTCTGTCCCACTTGGAAGACAACGATTATAATTTGTGTGTGGTTTTTGTTTGTTTGTTTTGGGTTTTGGTTTTTCCAGACAGGGTTTCTCTGTATAGCCTTGACTGCCCTGGACTCGCTTTGTAGACTAGGCTGGCCTCGAACTCACAGCGATCCACCTGCCTCTGCCTCCCGAGTACTGGGATTAAAGGCGTGCGCCACCACCGCCCGGCTGTTTGTTTGTTTTTAAGAGATGGGTCTCACTATGTTGCGCAGGCTAGCTCCAAAATCCTGGGTTCAAGCAGTCTTCCTGTCTCAAAATTCCAACTAGCTGGTATCATAGGCTCCACCACTATACCAGCTCAAGTTATTAAGTTGATGAGGAATAATGCCAAAATCTTCTAACTTACCTTTAAAAGGCATAAACACACCCATCTGGATCCTTAACATTTTACCTAGCAGCACACGTGACAAGTCATAACTGTGTGATGAAATACCAATGGTCTGGGAACAGCACTTCCCTGGAGACAGACAAGCTGACAGACTTACACATTCAACAAACAGGTATCGGATGCCTGTTATGTGTCAAACTCTACTAGACACCCAGACTCACAAGCCACTGCAAAAATGGAAAGGTTAAGTATTTGCCCATGTAGATGTAAAGGGCAAGTGCTGTGTGTGCTTCAGGGATACTGAGGGTGGGGCTCACCAGGGGGGAATTCCTTCTAGGTTAAGCCCCACCCTAGCCCCGCCTACGGGTGACCTGACATTCCATCTGTCCAATCCCAGTCATCCTAATCCACGTGGCTCCACCTCAAATCTAGACTCCAGGGCCCTTTTACAGCCTTACAGGACAGGTGGCGCCCCCGAAATAAGGACATTTCTGTCCCAGGCCAGCAGCTGTCACCTGAGAAAGATTAAGATTCTCCTACCAGGCGACAAAGCTTGTTGTGCCCGGGACAGATACGGCTCAGATTCCCAGCCTGAGGTAATTAACCCGGAGAAAAATGTGACACATCTCCCCGAGCGTCTGCCCTGCAGCCGGCTGCTTACTAGCTCTGACCTTTCCTACGGAAGGATTTCTCAGATAGGATCCTGCGGCAGACCCTCTGTGTTTTCATGCTGTGGGGGGTGTGATTCCCCCACCCATACCCCATAAGGACCTCAGCCCGCAGCGTCCCTGCCCAGAAGGCCGTGGTCGCTGCGGAGAGACGGCTGGAGACCTACAGCGGGGTGCTCCAGCTTCTGAGCTCCAGGCTCTCAGGAGGTCACCCCTCTGCGTCCCGTCTGGGGGCGGGGTAGGAGGCTGTGTCCTGCTGATCCCAGGAGACATAGCAGCACGGACACATTAATCCTCTGTTTTTTACACATAATCACTTCACACGCAGAGATTACCTACCTCAGATTGCATTCATAGCTGCCTGGTCTCATGGCTTTAAGGCTTTCAGTTAGCGTTCTGGAGAGCATTGAGAGACCAAAGGCGAGCCAGGACTTACTGATTCTAATCTCTCCAAGCTGCCACTCACCTTCCGTCAAAGGTGTCTTTGTGGGCCTGTCTTCTCATCTGTTCAACTGAATTAAGATGACCCTTAGGCATCTCCTTACGATGTGGGTTTGGGGGTGGGGGGAGGTGCTCTTTAGAAAGTTATGCGTTTCTCTGGACTGAGGGTCTCACATCTCCCTCTGGATGCTCCCCAAGAAATTATGGTTTGGTTTTAAAATCGATTATAATTGGCTAGAAGAACCTCCAACTTATTGCTTGGGCAGATACAGGTAGCAGGTTGGGGAGGGCGGAGTCTGCTTACACACCCCGGGACTGAGGCCTCACCTCAATAGTAATTTCTATAAGGGTCCCTGTGACCAGAGCCATCATCAGCAGGAATTTGGGAACTGTTTGGAAACAATCACTCACTCAATAGGGAAACCGAGACACAGAGGTGGGGAGGTGATTTGCCCAGGCCCAGAAACTCTCAACTGGAAGCAGCCCTGACATTTCTTTGAGGCTGATACAAATTGGGGCTTCCCTGACCTGGGCCTCCATTCTGGCTCCTCAAAGCTCCGCCTCAGCTGAAAGTTTAGGATTTTGAACTTTTTCCGTCATCACAGGTTCATTTTTCTACTTCCCAAACATTTTGAATTCCTCTAGCAAAGCCAATTAGAGGCAGGGGACTTGGGAGTTAAAAGAGTAGTGGCTGTGTGGCCAGGGCTTCAGGGAGGTGAGATCTTCATGGGCACTACAGACCTGGGACCTGATCAGTTTACAACTTGCTGTTAATAGAGGCCGTTAATCACAGCCAACTGCAGCTGGCTCAGCCCAGGGTAAGGACGCTGACCGCCTGCCATCTTAGGGAGGGACAGGCAGGAGGGAATGTGGAGGGAAGGGGTTCCTGCAATTCCCATGACACATGAGACTCAGTCCCAAAAGGGACCTGACATGATAGCATCGGTACACATAATGGGTGTCTCTTTCAGCCTAGCCAAATCCTCCTTTAAGTGCCCCAACCTGAGTGAGATACCTAACCCAGTGTCTCGCAGGCATTAGGTGCTTAAATTTAAATACCTTTATATTTTTCTTTGTTTTTAAAATATATTTATTTGCTTATTTTATGCACACCTTGAAGAAGAGACTGGGGTTGCCATATCGCTTTAGTTACAGAGCTTTAGTTTGTATGAATAAGACTCCTAGACTTGATCTCTCCCTATCACTGTAAATTAATAGCGCCCAGGGGGCTGAAGAGATGGCCCAATAGTTAAAAGTGCATACGGCTCTTGCAGAAGACTCAGATTTGATTTCCAGCACCAATGACTGGTTGTTCACAACCTTCTGTAATGCCGTTCTAGGAAAGCCAGCACTTTGGGTCTCCATGGACACCTGTACTCATGTGCACCTATGCCTTCCCATACATACACTTAAAAATAAGAATTAAATTTAAAAAAATAAGCAGAGCCTGGAACTTGGAAGGTTTTACCCTAAATATCAAAGGGCTGTGGGGCGAGTTCACTAGTCTCCGTTGCTAGTTACGTGGAAGAAGCCTAATGTGGTCAGTCTCCTTCATTGGTACTCAGAGAGGTTTTTCCTGGTAGGGAAATGGCTGTGAGATAAACAGCCAGGTCACTGGGCTCAAGATGTCAGCTTCATGTCCAAGAGCCTGCTTCTCTTTCTGGGGTCTTTGATGATGTCTATACTTCTCCAAGCCTTAGACATTCATGACAGCTGCCACTGAGATCTTTAAGTTAAAGCATGCACTTTTAACTATCAGGGGTCATCTCTCCAGCTCCGGCCTCTATTTGTTTATTTACAATGATAGGGATCAAACCTACGCCCTCACTTCTACACACTAAAGCTCTGTAACTCAGCCTAGTCTCTTCTCTAAGACCGCTCTTGGGTCTATTGGACCGTCAAGACCGGGGCTCTGTTTGGACTGGATTTCTAATACTCCAAAGACTTTTTGATAGCTGTGGTGGTTTATATTGGTTGTCAACTTGACTGCAGTCTGCAATCCCAGGAAGCAAACCTTCAACATGTCTGTTGAGGGATTTTCTAGGGAAACTCATAGTAACCGTGGGTAGCACTATTCTGTGGCCTGGGACAGGCCTGCTTTCTGGCTGCAGATGCAATGAGACTAGTTGTTTCACTCCCGACGCTATGACTCCCTGATGTGACGAGCTCACCTCAAACTGTGAGCCAAAGAAAACCCTCCTCCCTTAAGTTGCTTCTGTCAGATAGTCTGCTATAGCAACCAAAAGAAAGTAACTAATAACAAGAGTAGGGGTGTTGCTGGCATAAGTCTGACCATGTTGGAACTGGTTCGTGGGAAGAATGTGAAAACTTTTGGAACTTGGAGTTAAAAAAGCCTTAGAATGAGGGCCAGGCATGATGGCGCATGCCTTTAATCCCAGCACTCTGGAGACAGAGGCCAGCCTGGTCTACAAAGTGAGTCTAGGATAACCAAGACTACAAAGAGAAACCCTGTCTTGAAAAAACAAACAAACAAACAAACAACAAACAAACAAACAACAACAACAAAAGCCCTAAAATGCCACAAGCTCAACTTTAATGGGCTACTCTCATGGGAGTTTGGAAGGCCAGAATGTTGGAAAAAATATAGTCAGCAGGGATAGGGGGAGTGGGGCAGGGCAAGAGGGGGTGGGGGTGGCTGTGCTCATGGGGTTTCAAAAGGAATAGGGCTGTTGGGAACTGGGCCACAGGCCATTTATGTGGCCAAGAATATGCCTACATTCTGCTAGTGTCCTGAGATCTTCACTGAGGTAGTACCTAAAACTAGTCAGCTAGTTTGTTTGGGGGAGGGACTCTCAAGAGAGGCTAGCATCCGGGCTGTGTCACGGTTGTCGTTCAGTGCGCTTGCGCAGGTGAGAGAGCTGTAAGAATATATGTGCCCTTTGGGGATGAGAGGATGGAATTTAAAGTCGCAGACAAGGCTGATGCTGAGGAAGAAGCTATACTTGTTAAGGAGAGTAGCCACTGTATGAAGCTAGGAAGATGAAGAGCAAGTTAGAGTGGAGATGCAGGATGTCGGAGATGATAGGACCATGAGATGCCTGCCAAAGAAAGCTGTAGGCATGAAGTACAAGTAGCCTAAGTGTGTGTGTGTGTGTGTGTGTGTGTGTGTGTGTGTGTGTGTGTGTGTAAAGAGTGTTGCTAACAAAGCCCTTTGGAATCTTTTCTTTTCCCCCTTTTCTCCTTCTTTCATTTATTTATTTAGTTTTGTCTTGTTTTTCAAGACAGGTAGGTTCTCACTTTGTAGCTCTGGCTGTCCTGGAACTTACTATGTAGAATAGGCTGGCCTTGAACTCAAAGAGATCGGCCTGCCTCTGCTTCTTGAGTGCTAAGAGTAAAGGCGTGTGCCATTAGGACTGGCCTTTCAGAATCCTGATGGTTATTCCCTAAGGAGCCCCAGGAAATGGACAGAATTCCAGGCTTGCCTTGCTGAGTTTTGGGTTCTCTTTGGTCCTGGTGTTTCTTGTTATTCTGCATTCCTCCCTTTAGGGATGAGAATTTTACTGTGTGTCATTATATATTATTACAGGTGCGTGACTTGCTTTTCTGATGTTACACAGGCTCACAGTTAAGGGATGGCCTGAGTCCTAGGAAAGATTCTTCACTTACACATTTGAACAATGTTAGAACTGTTAAAGACCATGGGGACTGTTCTGGTTACTCTTTCAGAGTGTGGAGATTGAATGGGAATGCCCCGCCCAAAGGGAGTGGCACTATTAAGAGGTGTGGCCTTGTGGGAGGAAGTGTGTCACTGTGAGAAGTAGGCTTGAGGTCGCAGAAGCTCAAGCCTGCCTAGTGGCTCACAGTCTCCTTCTGCTGCCTGCAGATCAAGATGTAGAACTCTGAGCTCCTTCTCCAGCACCATGTCTGCCGGCATGGTCTCATGCTTCTCGTCATGATAACAATTGGTGTCTCTTTACAGCATTAGAAACTCTAACTAAGACACAGAGGCTCCAAGTTTGGATGCCAGCACTGATGTTGGGTGGCCCATGACTACCTGTAACTCTAGCTCTGGGAGCTCCAACACCTTCTTCTGGCCTCTACAGGCACCTGAACATAGGTGGCACACACTCACAGACACATGTACAAGCACATTAAAAAAAAAATAAATCTCACAAAAGGATTGTGAGCTGTTATGAAGCTGGACTGAATACATTTTGCATTATAAGGTGACCATGAGCCTATAGGGACAAGGGGTGGAAGATTATTGCATAAGAGTGATGTTTTGGCCAGGTGCAGTAGTGCACACCTATAATCCCAGCACTCAGAAAGCAGAGGCAGGTGGATCGCTGTGAGTTCGAGGCCAGCCTGGTCTACAAAGCAAGTCCAGGACAGCCAAGGCTACACAAAGAAATTCTATCTTGAAAATCAAACAAACAAAAAAGTGATGTTTTGATGTCAAGTTGTCAAGGAATGGACTTGTGGCTAATATTGACTGTCAACGTGACAGGATCTAGAATCACATCTGTGCGAGTTAATTGGGGTTGGAAGACCCACCCCGCATGTGGGTGGTACCTTGGCAGGGACTTGAGTTCTTGAAAAAAAAAAAAAAAAAAAAAAAAATATATATATATATATATATATATATATATATATATATATATATATACAAGCTAAGCATCAGGGTTCGCCCCTCTTTACACACCTGTACACACTAGCAGCTTTCTGACTGCAGACACAACATGACCAGCTGTGTCACACTTCAGCTGCCATGATTTCCCTGTTTTGATGGACTATGCCCTCAGACTATGAGTCAAAAAGCCTTTCCTTCCGTAAGTTGCTTTTGTCAAGTAACTAATACAGTAGCCTAGTAGCGTTAAGGAGACAGTAGGAGAAGCCCCAGGACCTCAGGGCTTTCTATCATCCTCAGTCAGCTTGTTCTTCACCCACACATGGAGCTATCACAATCTACCACTTCTTGGAAGTCACAGAGGAATAGTCATATTTTTGCTAACTAGCTATTTTCCTTTCCTGTTTGTTTTTGTAGTGTTGGGGATTGAACCTAGGCCCCTTTGCACCCTAGACATGCGTTCTGCTCCCGAGCATTCATTTACTCTTGACTTTAGAGCAAGAGCAAGTGAGTATAAGGAGAAAGGGCTATATAACTTGGATGTGTCCAGTAGCCACTGTGTATCTAGAACTTACCATCTGCCAGTCACTCTTTTATGAATTACACAAATAGTCACCCATTTAGAATCTCCCAACCCTTATGAAACAAATACTTTTTATCCTCTGGTTTTTTAAAAAATGTGTTTTATTGTTATTTTTCCTATTGCTACCATAAAAGAACAAAAACAACTCAAGGTAGGGAGGGTTGATTTTGGTTCAGATTTCAAGGATTCAGTCCATCCTGATGGGAAAGCCATGACGGCTGTGTGCGGCACAGATGGTTACACTGTATCCGAAGTCAGTAAGAAGAAAGCAATGAATTCTCAGCTGGCATTCTCCTTTCTATTTAGCCCAAGACTCAAGCCTAGGGAATGCTGCCACCCACTTATGGAGTAGGTCTTCCCACTTCAATTAGCCTAATGAAGCTCGTCTTTCAGAGGCATGCCCAGAAGCTTGTCTCCTAGAAGCTTCTCGTCTTCGTCTTGTCAAGCTCACAAGCAATATTAACCACCACAAATATCGAATGTGATGTGGCAAGAAGTTAAATTACTTGGCAAAAGTCATGGAGCAAGTATGTGGCAGAGCTGGGTTTCCAACCCAGATTCCAGAGTCCACTCTCACAGCTATCTAGAAAGAATGGTCTGGAACCTTCTGCTATAGGTGTGTGCAGCCCTCCTACAGAGGCCGTTGCAAGTGATCGCAAACAGACACTCCATCTCCTTGGAGCGTCTCAGACGCCACCTGTTTCTCTTTCTGTACCATTTAGCAGTTGGCCCATGCTTCCTGGTTGAATTTGGCTGTTGCACCGAGTGAGACATCCACCAACTCCGTAGGATTAGAAGTGCTGGTTACATAGCTATTAGGAAAAATAAAAAGCATCAATTGACGGAGCCTCTCTGCGTTACAGACCATAGAATGTGGAGTCCTCTTGCTGTCTTCCCTATAGCCCAGTATTTCTTGTCACCAGGCTCTTCTTGCTTGGCTTCCACACGCTCATAATCTTTTGTCAGACCTTTAGAGTTACCGTTGCATCATCTGGTGTCAGCTCGCACAGAGCCAGGGTGTTAAGAGCTCAGTTTTTACTGATCTGAAGAGTGCCCTCTTGCACGCCCAGTTGACAGCTTTCCTTTATAAGGGGAATTTGGCACATTCACTAAGTGTTTACTGAGCCAGTATGAGCATGTGAGTTTGATCCCCATCCCCATGCAAAGGAGCCAGGCATAAATCTCCACAGAAGGGCCCTCATGTTTCTTGCCTATGCATTTCAGGGTTTACAGTTTATGAGGCCAGAGCTTTTGGAAGGATGGAGTTTCTGAGTCAGGTTTTCAGAGATTTGTTGAGGGCACATACAAGGATTTAAAACAAACACTTTATCTAGCCCAGAGTTCTGAAAACTTCTTCCATGAAGGGTCAGAGAGTGAATGTTGTTTGCAGACCACACTGGGTTTTACAATTGTAAAAAAGTGTTCTGTACAGTTGGAGAATGAATTATAAAAGCCATACTTCTAGTTTTGAATGGGTAAGTTTAATAAGCATATAGCAAACCAAAGTAAAAGAGTAAATAGTGCATAGGTAGATGGGTGAGATAGACAGACAGACAGACAGACAGATAGATAGATAGCAAAATTTCTTCAAATCAAACACTCAAAATATCCAGCTGAAATCAACAAGGAAAATCCCTCTAAGGCAGCCAACTGGGATTCCCAGGCAGTCCACAGTGCACCCTAGGAGGAGGCTCCCAAAGAAAAGAACAAATAGCAACAGATAGAGATGACATCCTCAGATTGGGCACTCGGAGCATCCAGCAGAAACCGTCTAGGGAAGTTGAGGCAGTCCTGATTAAGCTTTCTCTTCATGGATGAACTTCGAGGGGCTGAACCAGCTTTTCTTCCCCTCCACACAGGCACTTTTATATCGTAGGATAAACAATAGTAATCCCTGTTGGAAATAGGTTACATTCTAGATGCTCTCAAGGGGACACAATGCCTTTACTCTTGGACTATTTTTGCTGTTCTTTTCCCTCCCTGTCACAGTTTGAGGGACATCCCCAGACTTGGGTCAGAAGTAGGTCATCCCTGCTTCCAGAATCAGCTTGTCAGTGAGATCAAACCAACAATTTATAAATATAATAATGCACGTTGCACAAAAAAGCAGCCATAGACGGTGTGAAAATGACCTAGTTTGTCTGTAAGCCATAGTCTGCTGTCCCTGATAGAAGATAATTAGGAATGGGAACTATGTGGACACTCCAGCAGGCAGCAGTGGTGTGCCGGCAATTTCTGTGCATGATGCTAATTGGATAGCATGTACCAACAGGAAGCGCTGCCTCTCCTATACATCAGAGACCACAAGTGCACAGAAACTGATGCCTAGGATGCTGTCTCAAAAGTAAGGGTCCCTGTAGGTGTTTAGGCAACTATATTCACCCCTGATCTGCTCAGACATCTCCCTCCCCAGGGAGAGAGTCCCACACGACAAACATCTTATGCTCCATGTGGGAGCTCAGAGCTTCACTACATCCTTTTCTGATGCACTCAGGAAGAAAGTCCAAAGTAAGTCCTCCCTAGGTTGTGTGTGGCAGCTGGGAGACTCATTGTCCGGGGCCTGCTGCCTAACAGTACTTAGGAAGTCCTTGCTGGAGAGGAGCCCAAAGGATGCCCTCTATCTTCCACTCCAAAGCATCTACATCTCGGTCTCTTCCATCCTCACCCCTTTGTTTAAGCCTTCTTACCTATCCCTCCAGCTCCTCCAGGAAGCTTCCCAGATTGCTCCCTTTCTGAAGTCTGGACAGGGGCCACTGTATCCGTTCCCATTCTATCTTCCTAGTCCTCTACCACCACCATTGTTACATTCCCTTGGGGTCACCATCTCCCCTCAATACTCTGTCCAGGAGAGTAAATTAGACCTGAAACCATGTGAAAACAAGGACACCAGCCCTCAGCACAATACGTGGTTTATGGAAGATGCTCCGTGAATGTCTGTTAAACCAGTGTCAGCGGGTGAGCAACTGTTTCCATGGCTCCCATAGCAACGCCCTTCCCTGTTATAGAGCCAAACTTTCCCTTTTAGCATTGGGGGGTGGGGAAGCTTCTGGTTTTCTCTGAAAGGGGTGCATCAGGACTCACTGCGTCCTCCAGATAGCTCTGCTCTTAATTAGGGTTAAGAGTTTCACAGTCCAGCAGCTTAAAGGAAGCCTTCAGCCTTCCCTCCCACCACTGGGGAGGACATGGGCCAAGCTTGTAGTCTAGAGGTTCTGGAGATAGCCCTAGGCATAGCAATTGTCTCCCACAGGGCAAGAAGGACTTTTCAAATACCATCAGACAAACTTTTCCAATGCTCCCAGAATGCAGAGAGGAGCAGAGATGTCTACTGCAGAGCCTGGGACATAAGTTGAAGGTGACATTGAGGGACTTGGTGCCCCATCGTGTCTCTGCTTAATAACCACCTATGAGGGGAAGAGGACAAGGAGAGACATGGCTCCAGTCTGCTCTGACAGCTTCTCACCAAGCCTGTCACTCATCTCTTTGGAAACTAGCCCTAATCTCTTTTAACTCCCTGTCCTCCCCCCCTTTTTTGAGGCCCACCATAAATGGCCATAAGTGCATCCCTTGTACAGTATCAGGCTTGTTGCTAGGGGTCGTGGCCTTTCATAAGATGACCTTTGAGATATTCTTGGTGGGCAACCAGAGCGAGCCATCCTGGCAAGCCAGCCCAACTGTGGTTATGAGCAAAGCAAGCCTTGGTTACAAGCAAAGCGTGTTTATGGGGTATTAAAATAGATTAAGAAAAAAACATGCATCATTCTTTCTATCTCCGGACCTCTGCCTCCTTGGGACAGGGCCTTGACTTGGAATTTTCCAGGGTACCTTTATCTCCAGAGTCTCCACAACTCCATGCCATGGAAGAACCCCCACCCCCACCTGCACCCCCACCCCCACCCGCTTTGCTCAATCCCTGATAATTCCGGCTTCTTCTTTCTCCCCTCCTTACAGTCATCCCTAGAAGAAAAGCTGAGCCTTCAACTCAGCTCCCAGACAGCTCATGCATGGGGCTAAATCTGCAGCCTCTATGGCAACTGCTGAGGCCCGATCACTAAGGAAGGGCAGTCTCAAGTTCTGAGATCAGCTTTGCTGGCCGGTGAGCTTAGCCCCGGCATCAGTAGATCTGGGGTGTCCGTGCTTACTACCCTGCCCACCTTGCTGTTCTTCAGCGCTGGCACTTGGTAAACACATGATTAGGATAATCTGCTCTGCTCTCTGCCCTTAAGTATCCTATCCCCTGGCAGAACGCTCAAGGCTGAGTAACTCCCGGCAGCACCCAGGTGGAGGCACAGCAGAGGGAGGAGACCTGGTCCTTCCCTTGCTGCTCCCACAGAGATTATGATGAGTGGATACAGGTGGCAAGATGTGCAGCCCAGTGCTTGGCCAGTGCTCATAGGATTCTAGGGTGCATGGAGATGGGCATAGAGGGAAATCAGCCAGGGGAGCTGAACCAAAAGGTCTCTAACAGAGACGGGAATTATCAAGCTTTGAAAAGCGATGCCTGGCAGAAAGAAAATTACAAATTGAGGGCTCACACATTGCCCCATGGTAAGGAGAGGGCCCTCTGTCAGAAGGACTAGAATGCAGTACTTCTAGGTTAGGCTGGAGTAAAATCTGAGATCACCAGGATTTTCTCTCTTTAGCTCAGATATGGAAGAAGTGATAAGAAAGGAGGCTCTGGAAAAGGACTAGAATCATCTTTAAAAGCATTATTATTATTATTATTATTATTATTATTATTATTATTATTAATTTATTTTATAAAATAGTGTCTTACATAGCTCAGACTAGCCTTAAACCTACTGGTAGTAGAGGCTGGCCTTGAAGTTCTGTTCCTTCTGCCTCTACCAACCAAGTGCTTGGATGATATTTGGGCACCACCATGCCTGGCTATATGACTTACACTCTTAAGACTAAGTCTCCATGAAGCCAAAGGGTCCCGTGTGTGTGTGTGTGTGTGTGTGTGTGTGTGTGTGTGTGTGTGTGTGAGTGTGTGTTTCATATCCACACATACTAAACAAAATGTTTTTCTGGGGGCAGAAAGTAGAAGAAGCAGGATTCATGCATGAGTGTGCCAACCGTAGCAATGTAAGCTGTAGGTGAGGCATGAGTGACCACAGCTGTGACACCCTGAGCACCTGGGAGTCCCTGGCCAGGACAAGGATCTAAAGCAGTGGCCACGGCTCAGGATTACTAGCTTGTTTTGTTTGATACAGGATTACTCTGTGTAGCCCTGGCTGTCTTGGAGCTGGCTCTGTAGGCGAGGCTAGCCTCAAACTCAGAGATCTGCCTGCCTCTGCCTCTGCCTCCTGAATGCTGGGATTAAAGGCATGCAGCCCCTCCCCTCCCTCCCTCCTTCCTTCCTTCCTTCCTTCCTTTTGTATATAGTGCTCTGCCTGCATATATACCTGCAGGCCAGAAGGTGGCATTAGATCACATTATAGATGGGTGTGAGCCACCACGTGGTTGTCGGGAATTGAACTCAAGACCTCTGGAAGAACAGTCAGTGCTCTTAACCTCTGAGCCATCTCTCCACCCCAGGATCACTAGTTTCTCTCTCTCTCCATCTCCCTCCCCTGCCCCGCCCCCCCCCTCCGCCCCCTCTCTCTCTGCCAGTGTAACCCTGGCTTTCCAGGACTCACTTTGTAGACCTGGCCTCGAACTCAGCGATTCTCCCACCTCTGCCTCCTTGAGTGCTGGGATTAAGGGCATGTGCCACCACGCCCAGCTAGGATCACTAGTTTTGAAAGACCTCATGGCATGTCTTTCAGAAGGAGAAAGAGCTCTTCTCCACTCCCCCTTTCTGTGGCTCCCTCGCTTCCTCTCCTGCAGACCCCAGCCACAGTCCCCTCTCTGAAGCACTTTCCCACCCTGAAGCAAGTCTCACCCACACCACCTTCCTTCACCTTTGCTCTCACCCACGCCCCTCCAACCCAGCTCTCACCACCCTCTCATATCCACTTCTTCCCCTGTTCAAGAACTACCAAGCTACAAACAGAAAGCTGGTGTGGAACTTTGACCCTTAGTGCCCATGGAGAACACACACAGCTTCCAGAACTGCACAGCTTTCAGGGTTTCTGATGCAGTCTGCCTCTGTTTGAGCCAGTGAACCCATTGGCTCATCTCAGCGGAGCATCTGCACCAGTACCAGCCATGGGTTATTCTGTAGAAAAGCCCAGGCTCCATTTTCCTCATCTTTGGGCCTTAACCTTGTGATTTACTGCTGCATCATGGCTCCCTGCCATTGACACATGATTTTTCCAGGCCACTGGCTGAGTGCTTCTTCCTCTCTCTCCTGGTTAGTGTTTCAACACCAGCCAGGGGCCTTTGGGGAGGGTAATTTCAATTGAGAAAATGCTTACATCAGATTGGCCTGTAGGGCATTTTCTTGATTGTTGATGGATGTGGAAAGGCCCAGCCCACAGTGGGCGGCACTTCCTGTGTTGTGTAAAACAGCAGGCTGAGCAAGCCATGTGGAGCAGGGTGGTAAGCAGCATCCCTCCATGGTCCTTGCTTTAGTTTTCCCCTCCAGATTCCTGCCTTGGGTTCTTACCTTACTTCCCTTCGTGAGGTGCTTGGGAGTAAGTCAAATGGACCCTTTCCTTCCCAAGTTATGTTTGGTCATGGTGTTCATTACAGCAACAGAAATCTAACTAAGATGGTTCTCTTTTTCCCTTTCCTTTGGCTTCTCTCTCTCTCTCTCTCTCTCTCTCTCTCTCTCTCTCTCTCTCTCTCTCTCTCTCTCTCTCTCTCTCTCTCTGCAACCCCATCCAGCTGACTCTGGCTGGCCTGCATTTGCTGTGGAGTCAGACCAATTGGGCAGAAGGGGAGGGTGGAGAACAGGCCATTGGTGGGGAGGAAATTGGCACAGCTTGCCAAGAAGCTGCTCAGACACATCTTCCTTCATACAGTGCTGAATTAGGCTCAGTGGGGGAAATTCATTGTTAGATACGGTAAGCATGCGATCCTTGCTCCAGAGAATTCTTCATTAGCGCTTTAGACAACCCTACCAATAATTACTTAATTATAAAAGGATATGCTTGGCCCAGCAGCAGATGCTGTGGCCCTCACACAACCCACATACATCTAGCCATGGGCCTGCTCACCACTTCCACTCATGCGGGTCCTCTCTCTCCTAGATGTGTGAGCTACAGACCTGCCCTCCCTCCATCTTTACTTTCATTTAATTTTAGTCCAGGAGCCAGAGAGAGTGACATTAGTGATGTGTTATGCCTTATCATCTCCTCATCAAAACACAGCAGTGGCTTTCCATTCAGAGTCAGAGGCAAAGTCATTTCTCTGTCAGACCTACAGCCCAAGACGACTGCCATCTGCTTGCCTCTCCCATGAAGGTGCTCGGCCCTTCTCTCTGCTTAGTTAACTCCTCCTCATCCATTCATAGCCTGCAGGTAGTAAGTGGAATTCAAAGTGGACCCTTCCACTGGTCTCATCTCTTTCACAAATGGGGCATTACTAATGTGTTTAAGTCACAGGACTGGGAAATGTCAGGGACAAGTCTTGAACCCAGGTCCACATAGATGTAAGCTCCTCGCTACTTCTGGAGGATCCTGAATATCCACAGTGTAAGTCAGGAAGTGACGTTGCTGCTGGTTCAAGACACTTCTCTCACTACAAGCTTTCTGTTATCTTAACTTCCACTTTGCTTGTGGTCTTGGTCTGTCCCCCGCCCCCAAAAGTTGGTTTAAATTGATCTCAGAAAGTCAGCCAAGAAATGATAATTCCTTTCTTTAAATTTTCATGACACCCGGGATATAAAGGCCAGTGTATTTGCTATGTAGCTGAGGCTAGTCTGGAGCTCACTATGGAGCCCAATTTGGCCTCACGTTCATGATCTCTGTGAATATTGGTTGACAGGTCAGCCTGACTCACAAGTGACTGTTTAAAGTTGTGTGGTTTGTTTGTTTGTTTTCTGTGCTGGGGGTCAAGCTATTCCTGCTTCCTACAGTATAGGTACCCAGGGCCAGGATGAGGAGAAGCTGATGAAAGCCTTCAGACCGTCATCTGTAGATCCACCATAAGATCGAGGGAAAACCAGCAGATGAGATAACTCTTTCAGGGAACCGCAAGGCTCAGGGAACCATTCCTCATTCCCAGAGTCAGATCACTGTGCGATGTGAGGAAATGGGGCTGGGAGTCCTGGGAGATGAAAAACAGAATCATTAACTCCAGGAGGGACACAAGGCTGGACCAACAATGAATATCAGTTTGTCAAGTCCTCAATTCTGTGAAGCCGCCATGCTGGCACGAGGTTGTGCCTGATTAGGGGCACAAATTAGTCACCAGGCACCAAAGTCCTTTTCCGTCATGGGCATTAATGAGATTCAGCTGGCTCCTGTCAGTCCCCTAGCAACAGGCATCTAACACAGCAGGTTGACAGATGGTGTCCTGGGGCCCACTCTAGGTTAGCTAAGGAACTCCCTGGGCACTTCCCAGAATTAAATGTTGAGAGGTGGGAGGTAGGAGAGTTTCAGGACAAGGCAGCAGGGACCTAAGAGAGAGGAGTACATTGTGTGTGTGTGTGTGTGTGTGTGTGTGTGTGTGTGTGTGTGAAATCGGCCACTGCAGGCTGGGCAGCTGGACAGTGAAGCAGTAAGGGCTGTCACGGAGCTAAACAAAGACTTCCTGCCTTTGACAACTGGTACTAACAGTAGTCCTCTCCTGGTGAGAGATTCCTTCTTTCTTTCTGTTTATTTTTCCAACATGGTCAAGGCCCTGCTGGAGAGGAGGGGGGGTTGTCTGCCTGTCTCTGTTCCCAGTGGGTGCTCACCCTACATTCACCTCCCCTTATTCTCAATTCCCTACCTACAAAACGGGCATAAGAATCCCACCTCATGGGGGGACGTGCTTACGTGATGTTGGCACTCAGGGCACTTAAAATCACACATGTTTATTTGATAATTTATTACTTTGGTGGGTGTGCTTCGGCACTTGTGTGAGGTCAGAGGACAATGGACGGAAGTTGCTTCTCTCCTTTCATCCTGTGGGTCCTGGGGACTTGAACTCAGGTCAC
This sequence comes from Acomys minous, assembly GCF_964271855.1. Taxonomy (NCBI): domain Eukaryota; kingdom Metazoa; phylum Chordata; class Mammalia; order Rodentia; family Muridae; genus Acomys; species Acomys minous. Next base: position 53,833,797 of record NC_140483.1, read on the forward strand.
AAGCTTGGCAGCAATCGCCTTTACCCCCTGAGTCATTTTGGCAGCCCTCAGTCATGGTACTTGGCTACTGACCTATGGTAGTCTTCAGAGCCACTTGACCTTGTCAATGTTCCCTAGATTCTGAAAACTCTCTCTAGAACGCTGAGTTTGACTCCTGTAAGAGGACCCAACATCCGTTTCTGGGTCTTGATTGAGAAACTGAATGGGTAGTAATTAGGTATGGTGAGGACATATGCTAAGAATTAAATAAAACATAGGGGTTTAGATAGTGAGACCTCCCAGAGCTGGCTCTTCCATCTTGCAGAACCAAATGCCTGTACATCACCAAACACATGCCACGCTCCACCCTTACTTTTTAATGACTCGTGTAGTATTTGTGTTGGGGATATTTAAATATTTCATGGAGTTTAATTAATTTGCCTCTCAAATTCTGGTAGGGTAATTAATCCCACATTGTTTCCTAAAGCTCCACCAATAGAAAGCTTGTTCTCTACGGTGCCTCTCTTCCGTTCTTCCATTGCCAGTCAGCTCTGGTCTCTACTCAGCACCTAGGAGGGGTGGATGACTCTGGTAAGCCACTTGGTGGCCCTGTGACTGCTTGGTAGTATTGTCATTGGGCCTGAGGTAAGAGAATCCTGTCTCCTCCTTCATGTGCCCCCCCCCCCTGCTTCCAGGATTTAACCAACTATGTGTCTGAACTGGACTTCCTATCACAGTTTAATTCCATCAAGTCCTAGTGTTTGCTCATATTCACGGTTCCCATGTCCACACACAGCCCTCCACAGTCCTGTTATACAGAGCCGGAACAGGCACCATCTCCCCTTGAACCTGACAGTTACAGGCAGGTCTCTAAGTGTCTCCAGACATAGCAATCACAGAGGCTCCATGCAAAAAGTCTTCTTTGATGCCAAGTTAGAGTCAGGCAGGCCACACAGAGTTTATGCTTATTAGTGTCTCTCTCTCTCTCTCTCTCTCTCTCTCTCTCTCTCTCTCTCTCTCTCTTTCTCTCTCTCTCTCAAATTAACACAAGCCAGAGTCATCTGGTAAGAGGGAAGTCAATTGAGGAACTGCCTCCATCAGATTGGCCAGTGGATATGTCTATGGGACATTTTCTTCACTAATGATTGATATGTGGGTGCTGCCACGCCTGGTCAAGTGGTCTAGGTTGTATAAGAAAGCAGGCTAAGCAACCATGGAGAGCAAGCCAGTAAGCAGCATCCTTCCACAGTCTCTGCCCCAGTTCCTGCCTCCTGGTTCCTCCTGCCTTGAGCTCCTGTCCTGGTTTCCCTGCATAATGGACCATGACTTTTAAACCAAGTAAACCCTTTGTTCCTCCAGGTTGTCCTTGGCTAACATTTTATCACAGCCACAGAAACCTAACTAGGGCAGAAACTCTCTTAGGCGTCAATCATTCAAGAAACAAGAAATAGTTTTAACTCAATAAATATGAACAGCCCTTTCCCCTGACTTCTTACTTTAAAGTGAGAAGAGAACCAACTAGCATGTGGCCCCCGTGAGATTTTCCCACATGGATAAGATCATTTGAATGGTAAGAACGTTGTTACTTTGCATGGACTGATGATCAAAGTCCACACTGAAGACCTGAAAATGAACGAGTGGGCTAAGCAGAGCAGTGTTGTGCAAGCATCTTTCCTCAAACCCATGGTGGAAAGCAGACAATGAAAGGAGATAACAACAAGGGCTCACAGTACTAAATGCCTTGCACAGTTGTACACAGTGCATAGTTCATGTGCGCTAGTTTCCATCTTGGCTTCGGAGAGCAGCTGTCAGAGCCAGGCACGGATGCTGGTGACCTGACAGTGGGATTGTGTCCCCTCAGGCAGCTGCAGTTGCCTCTGCCATCACACATGGCAATTGGAGGCTGTGTTTACTGTCAGGGAAGGGTCCTCTTGTCTTCCAGCTTTTGGGGCAGGGGCCTGTCCCTGAATTTCTTAGTCAGGGGCGTCTCCTCCCAATGGCAAAGCTTCCCCAGAACTTAAGAGAAAGCTCCCTGCTGAGTTCTCAGCCTAGCTGTGTCCCTGGTACCAACACTAGCCAGAGCTCCAGGGCCAAGCCACTGGTCAGGGATAGGGTTTCGACCTGATCTTTAATACCAGCTGTGTGTGGCTAGGCTGCTGGGAATCTGGGAAGTTGGTGCCAGAGGGAGAACAGCTGATTCTAAGGAAGAAGCCATGGTTGAGGCAGGGGGATTTTGTCGTGGAATCTCTCTCCCATGATCCTGGGTACCACCTGGTCAGCAGGAGTGAAGGTTCCCCAAGGACAACCCATGTCCCTTCTAGGCTTCAATTTTCACATCAGGTCCGTCAGTCCACAAGCGTCAAACCTCCCCTCAGTGTGCAACCAGGCTTAAGTACAGGGGTTGAGAGTCCTTGGCCTTGCCCTTGGTGCCCCAAGTCTGTTACAGAAGACATTGCCTCTACCTTCAGGAATATGGAGCCAATGTACGGAGACAGGGCAACACCTAAGGGCTCTTTCTAAAACAGTATATTTTATCTCTCTGCTTATGTGCCTCCCATGGCTCCTCAGCCATTCTCAAATGAATACCAAATGCCACAGCAAAGCACAGAGGACACTTCACAGCCTTCCTCATGAAACCCATGGGATGGATGCCTTTGTTGGGTTCTTTCCTACTTTGTGGAGGAAGAGACCTTGAGGCTCCTCCTATGTGATATCTACTAAGTAAGTGGTTGACCAGAACTCTCTTCTTTATAGACAGAGCTCCTCTGGGTAGGGTGGGACTGGGAAAAGGTAGCTCTTTTTCCTCATCTCCTCAACAATGGTGCTCTAGCCTAGGAAAAGGCCATGTGAGTGAATATGCCTTGAAGGTTCAGTCTTGTTCTGAGGTACTGCGGACTACTGAAAAGTTTCAAGGAAGGAGAGGTACCCTCTGTCCCTTAGGATAGCTCCAGAACTGAGGGAGACAGAGCATGACTCCAGGACAGTCCTGAGACACGAAACTGCAGTGAATGAATGCAGTCATGTAGAAAAGCCACTTGATACAGGGATCACAGGGCAAGAACAGTTAACATTTCAGACAGGAGGGAGAATGAAGTCAGGAGACAGGTCATCGTGTTGAGTTGGAGAACGAGTCAGGTGAGGAGGTGCCAGTGGGCAGAAAGGCTTTGAATGCTATAAAAAGCTTATATATTTGTAGTACACAGGCTCTTCTTGTAGGTGGGAGAGCCAGGAAGAGAGATTCCACTGCAAGCCTAGTCCTGATGGCATCTGTTTCTAACAGTCTGTCAGGCCGCTCTGCTGGTCCAGTTCCAGGGATGAAGGTTTCTACCTCCCTTACTCTTCATTTTTGTTTGTTTATTTTTGCTTTATCTATTTATTTTCCAGACAGGACTTCTCTCTCCTGGAACTTACTATGTAGACCAGGCTGGCCTTGAGCTTACAGAGATCCACCTGTTTCTGCCTCCTGAGTGCTGGGATTAAAGATGTGCGCCACCACACCCAGCACCTAGCTCCCCCACTCTTATCTGCCTTGGGTTCACTCAGGTTTCACCCAGTTCCTCCAAATGGCCTCATTGCTTCTTACTCAGCACCCCCAAGCTCATCCAGAGTTAGTCTCTCCACCTAGTAAAGTACTTTTTGGCTTTGGGTGTTTGAGGTTGACTAGGGTATGATTTAACTAAGAAATGTGTGGGGATTCCAGGAGACTTTACAGCAGTGTCTCTGCCACCATCTCTTGCCAGTCCAAAGCCCCTTTGCCGGAAGGCTGATGCTCCAGGAGTGACAGCGATGTGGTTGTCATGGGCATGTTGCATGGTTGCCATGAGGTCAGAGTAGATTTCACCCTCATCCCAATAGGCTTGTTCCTCTTGCATCAAGGTCATGGTGCATGAGGACTAGCTGATGAAGGAAAAGATGCCTCCTCAGAATCCCCGGAGGCTGGCCTTCCTGCTTCCTGCCCACATGGAACCTCTTCTGGTGTCAAAGTGGGTGTGCTTCCCCAAGAACCCCCAATACCATTTTCAGTGAGTTATTCCCATGGCTTCAGTGGGAAAGGGAAAGGAGAGGATGTTCACCTCTTCCTGTCACCAGCATCCCTGTATTACCCCTCGGGAAGGACCCAACAATTAACCGTGAAATAAGTCCAGTCACAATCCATGAATGGCACAATTACAAGGCACTTTGCATCTGTGAGTTAAATGTATCAATGGGTTAAATGGAATTTTTATTATTATTGTTCATTTGAAAAGAAGGCTTAAAAATTGCAGTCTCAGGGACTTCTCAACTACTGATAGTTCCTGGTGTAATTCTCCACAACCCCTTGGTTTTTGCCGAGCATGGAACCCAGGGCCCTGCAGATGCTGGAAAACCCTTGGGCACAGAGCTGTATTTCTAGTCTATCCCTGGAGACTTCCTTTAATGCTGGGCTCAGCACCAGAGACAAATACGGCCATCGAGGCTGCAAAATGGAAGCCCTTTATCTTTGTATCTACTTTTCAAGGGTCTGGATATCTGGCCAAGGGGCAAGAGTGGAGGAATTCAGTTGTCTCATTCATGTTCCTACTGTGTGGCAGCAGGGATGTGGCTTGGTCACTCACCCTCAATGCTTCCTTCTCTGTAAACTGGGGGTAATACATTTCTATTTCATGTGGGCTACACAAAGTACCCAGTGGAATGAAAGTCAGGCACGCACATGGGGAACTAGTAAGTGCTGCGCTGCGCTGTGATTTCATAGGAATGGGCAAGGGATCCACAACGTGACTAACCATACAGCATCAGCAACGGTAGGCAGCAGAGTTAGCTAGTGTCCTGTGTGGCACTGGCTGAACAATCACCTCCCCAGCCTGGTAAAGATGGAGGGAGCAGGCTCCCAGAGTGGCTTGATGCGTGGTGCTTCTCTTCAACCACAGAGACGAGCCTGGCTGCTTATCGCTTCTGCCTGCCAGGTTCTGGTACCTGTCTCAGAAAGGGATGGAGCTGTATTCGATCCTCAGAATGCTAGTTAAGTGTGAAAACTTGGCTGAGGTTCAGACCCACTCACAAGCTGTGTGATCTCTGTAACTTAGTGTCCTCTCCGAGTTACATGGAATGACCTGCTTTTCCAGTTTGTAGTCTTCCCCCAGCTAATCACAGGAGTATTAGATGGCAGCACTGGCATCTCAGAGACTCTCTCATCAAGTCTATACCATGGGGATGTTAGGGGGGCCCAGAGGGGAACCTCGTCGGTGCCTGGGTCTCTTGCTGCTTGCCATACAATGTGTTTCTCTCTTGTGGAGACCAGAGAGCTTTAGCTTGGAGGAAGGGTGGAGAGTGCATACAAATCCTCTGTTTTATTCTTTAGGCAATAAAGGCAAAGAGTTGGGTTTTATATATAAAAAAGAAAAGTTGGGCTGGAGAGATGGCTCAGAGGTTAAGAGCACCATCTGTTCTTCTGAAGGTCCTGAGTTCGATTCCCGGCAACCACATGGTGGCTGTAATGAGATCTGGTGTCTTCTTGTCGTGGGCAGGCACACATGTGAGCAGAATACTGTATAAATAATAAATAAACCTTTAAAAAAAAAAAAAAAAGAAAAGTCTAGCCGGTGGTATGCAAAAGGTAGTGGGGAAATGCCACCACTGGGAAAGAGAAGGTCAGAACACTAGATCTGTTGGCTTGAGTGATAACCGGGAGATTCCTGGGAGGGGCTGGGTACTACATCCTTTCCTTCCTGGCTGCCAGCAAGAGGGAGGACTATCAGTATCTTGCACAGGGCCTCCGCACAGTTCAAGGTTCTCACTTTCACATAACCTACTAAATGTTACCGGGTATCATATTTGAGAACAGGCCATGAGGTCAGGGAAATCACTTGACTCAACGTTGTTTCTTGGAGACCCAGACTTCCTATCTTACCGCAGGGAGAAAGACCTACACGGGATGCAGTGAATGGAGCGGACCGTCTTTAACGTGGCTCCTCTAAAACATGAAAGATAGAGGTTAGTCTGTAGTGAAAACCAACTCACAGCCATCCCTAGGCCTCAGAGAAGAAGGCATCATCTCCCTGAGCACCAGCAGACACATCTGAAATACTAAGGGTTCCCTAGCGGGCCATGTTCATCTCCTCCCTCTGTACCTTCTACCATACACTGGAATGCTGGGGGACTATGGAATTGGGAACCAGACTCTGGTTCCCAGATCCTGTGACTATCTTCTATCTCCAGTTCCTTCTCCATGCAGCCAGAGTGAGCGTTTTCCAAACTCAAGTTGGATTCTGACATCACTCAGCAGCCCTTTCTAGATAAGTCAAGATCCCTACAGTGGCTTCTAGACCCCCTCCTCCACCCGTCCAAACTCCATTGGGACTGCTTTTTCCTAGCTTCCTAACCCACAGGCATCCTTGGCTCACTCTTGGTTCTTTCAGAGCCCACTCACAGTTTGTAACTGGATGGCCAACATTGTTCCATCCTCCAAGCGCCATGTGGGGAAGTCTCCATGTTTGCTTAAACTTGTATACCCAGGGCCTAACAGGACCTGAGTCTAGGGCTTAGCCGCTGGACTCCACGCTGCAGTCCCTCTGGGTCTTGTGACTCACTCTCAAGGTTTGTTGACTGTTTGGTACCACTATGGGATACAGTTATCAAAAGGACAGCGGCTTTATGTATCAGTGTGACTTACTATGTCAAGGGTCCCAAGGGATGAGCTTAACTGAAAAAGCAGCAAGGCTCAGCATGATGAGAACACCCCCACTCAGAAAAGATCAGATAAATGAGACATCTTGGAGCAACCGTACCCTCAGCTGATCGGGCAAAGAGCTTAAGACACTGCAAAAACATGAGCTGGACCAGTAGATGCCACAGGACTCTTCCATATCTGGCCTCCTCCCCGACTGGTCCTTTAACCCTGGGGGCCTCAGCCTGCCAAGCCTGGACCAGAGGAGGAGGAGGAGGAAGAGAAGGAGGAGGTGGGGTAAGTGGGAGGGGCAGAGAGAGCAAGCAAAGCAAGGCGCCCGCCAGCCTGCCCACAGTGACCTACATCTGTTCCAGCTCGGCCTGTCCACAGACAGACAGCTCAGAGCCCCTGGCAGCCAGCAGCAGCTGGAAACAGGGAGGGAGGAGTGTGAGAAGGCTGCAGGATGGTGGGCCATGCAGGTGAGTGACCACGGTGTACCTGGATGTCCACCTGGTCTGGGAAGGGCAGGGAGAGAGGTGCTGGGCTGGGCTCCAGCTTCCCTGCATAGGGAAAGAGCAGACAGTGGCCATCAGATGAGCCCCACAGATATTCTGATGGCTGACCACAGGCTGGGGTGAATTTCTGACTGCTCTAGGGGACCCCAGTACCCCTGGAGGAGGGAATTTCAATAAGTCCTGCCTGAGTGGTTCTGCCCTGGCTCTGCTTTTCCAGGCACTGCCTGATGGAGAATATAATATGGCAACTAAGTTAAAAAAAATCTTACTAGCAGTTCAGAATAGCACCTCAAGGCCAAAGCAATTGAGAGGAATCCCATTTGTTCTTCCTTTCTGCTGAGAGGCTGGAGGTAGCATGGACCCTGGCTGGCAGAACGGCTTCTGGGGTGGCTGGTGAGAACTGTGGATCCTGGGAAAAGTTAAGGGAAACACAGCTTGGGGTCCCAAACTCAGAGCCTAGCTGAGGAAGGCTGAAATGAGTGCTCTTGTTGAGAAGAGTTAGGTTAGAACATTTCTTAATTGTGAGAATAAATCACAAGGGAAAGAATTAATCCCCTTTCTTATCCCATCTGTTTGTTTATTTATTGTTTTTTCGAGAGAGGGTCTCTCTGTGCAGCCTTGGCTGTCCTAGAATCGATTTGTAGACCAGGCTGGCCTGGAAACTCACAGAGATCCACCTGCCTCTGCCTCCCCTAGTGCTGGGATTACAGGAGTGCGCCACCACGCTCCTTTCTTCCTTTCTAATTAAGCTTAAATCCCTCTGTTCTATAGCTAGACACACCTCTCACTCATTAGTCTTTGGGCTTGTACTTGTTCTAGATTATTCCTAAAGTAGCATGATGCTGGACCCTTGAGCACTACAGGCTCCTACTTCTTTGCTTCTTTACTGGCCCTGCAGGAGGCAAAGGTAAGGGGCTGGTTTCTGGATCATACTTAATGTGTGGCAAATAGCTACACAACCTACTGGTGATAGTGGTAAGAACAGTGACTACGCTGTGTCAAACTCAACCTCCAATGTGGTTGGGTGCCAGTGTGCTTCCTTCTACCAGATGCTAACCTGAGAGGGGGAAAGAGTGGAGCTCTTAGGGGCACCTATGCCCACTTAGTAGCCAGCTGAGCCTTGCTCACTGGAGTTGTCCTCTCTCCTGTCCACCCTTGTGACTCCCTTCAGTGCAGCGGCTGTGTCTCCTGTGGTGCTTGTGACCGCCCCAGAACGCGGTTGGCACACTGTGGCATTCCAGCACACAGGGGGGCCATGACTAGGCTGTAGAGGGGGCCAGAAGTGCCAATGAATAGGCAGTTGTGCAAGAAAACGTATCAGTTGGAGGATAGAATTAGCTCTGCTGTGTGATTCTATATTGATGGCTGACTTCTTTGGGCAGCAAGTACAGCACCACCCCCCTCCCCAAGCGCCGGCCAATGAAACCACTTGGCCACGTGTCAACCTCTCAGGGGGTAGGCAGGATTGCTGAGGCATTCTTACAAGTCTCCCTTTAACTCACTCACGCCTCTCATGCAGTCTCAGAGGCAATACTATTCCTTCTTGTATGGGCAGTGACAGATGGACGCAGCGAAAGGAAATTGTGGGGGTGGGAGATGGTGGTGGAAGGGCTTGGAAGAAGCTGGGATACACCCCTGTTTACCTCATACTGTAGTTCATAAGCTCAGAGGGCAGCTGGGTGGGTTTCTAGTGATCTTATTGGCTTAGAGAGAGAAAAGCTTTAGAGTCAATAAGCCAGGGTCTCATCCCCATAGACCTTGAGATCTGAAGGATTCCACATTGGCTGATGATAGGAAGCAGAAGGCTCCAGGGCTCCAGTAGAAAATCTAAGAGATTGCTGGCGAATTTGCATTCCAAGCCAAGACATCACTGCTGTTGAGCAAGACTCCCGAATGAGTTTGGTCTTACTCTCTGAATGGTGATGAGCTTGGGTCCCATCAGGAGGCCCATCAGTAGAGTATATAGTCCCAACACCATGGTTTCCTTTCCTCAGGAATGAGGCAGGATCTACTTCTACCCTGAAATTTTCCCTGGGAAATTGGTCTAGTGCAGCCATTTTAGGGAATGGTGGGGAACTAATCATTTTCATTTTAGGGGTTAGACAAGCTCTTAGGGACATCACCTGCCCCCAACACCCACCTTAGATCCTGACTGGTGCCCCTGGCAGTATAGAAGCGGTAGACCAATATTAACATGGGCCTCTCACAAGCAATTCATCATCTGTCATTCTCAGGAGATCAATTTCCACTCAGAGGAGCAGGAAGAAACTGGGATGATGGCAGGTAAGAGAGCTAACTGCCTCTTCTCCACCCCTCGCTGTGGCTCCTCACATGGGCAGAAGGCAGGGAGGAGATCCCAGCTCTCTTTAGGAACACACCATCTCTGATTTTTCAATGGGGGCTTTAGAGTTTTGGTCAGCTTTACTGAGCCTCCACATGAACTGAACTTCTGCTTCCTGAGAAGCGGCCCTTTCCTACTGTCCCTAACCTGATTTTTCTCTAGTGACACATCCGGAGTCTTCCTGGGGCACACAATCAGAGAGGAACCACCAGATTCCCACTAGATCTTAAAGGCATCGTTTACAGACAGAGGGTGGGCGGGGCGGGCGTGCCTTGACAGCTGGAGAAACTAGGGACCTGGTTCTCTGCCTGAGCTGGTGGAATCTCCAGACATATTCCTCCTACCTTCTCCAGCAAAGCCCCCTAAGAAGTCCTCCATCCCGGGAGTGAGCATCAGGCAGCTGGTGGAGGAGATCCCTGAAGGCTGCAGCACACCAGACTTCAAGCAGAAACCCGTCACCTTGGCTCTCCCGGAGGGTGAGGCACTAGTGGATACTGCTGAGGGAGTCATGGCTCCTGTTCTCCCACTCCCCAGAAAGCACAAAGGAATAGGCTTGGCCACCTAACCACTCTGGGTACCCAGTCCCTCCTATGTCCATCAGCTATATCTATCCATTCTATGTTCAAGTGGTTTCTGTCTGCCTGGATCCCTGGGAGGGCAGGGGCCTAAGGAGACCACGGGGGAAAGGGGATGAAGAGTCCACGCTGTGCTGATGTGAGGGGACAAGGGCTGGTCAATACTAAACTGGAAAGCAGGTCCCCACGTTCTTTTCCCTCCTCTCCCTGCCTCAAAATTGTCTACAGGAACAGACTAAAACCTTCCCTTCTCAGCTGGGTGTGGTGGCGCCCACCTTTAATCCCAGCACTCGGGAGGCAGAGGCAGGCGGATTGCTGTGAGTTCATGGCCAGCCTGGTCTACAAAGCGAGTTCAGGACAGCCAAGGCTACACAGAGAAACCCTGTCTCAAAAAACCAAACACACACACACACACACACACACACACACACACACACACACACACACACAAACCAAACAAAAAACCAACCAAACAACAAAAAATCCCTCCCTTTTCCCAGGCTGTCAGTAAAATGCCTGTTCTCCAAGCACGAGGATTTAGGCTTGGGTTCCCAGTGTCCACGTGAAAAGCTGGACACTGGGCCACACACACAAGTGTGCCTGTAGTCCCCACACTGGGAAGGAGGGGTTAGCAGGATTCCAGGGGCTTGCTGGACAGCCTGTCTAGCCAGTTGATGAGGTTCAGGTCTTAAGACCTTGCCTCAAAAAATTAGATGGAGGGACTGGAAAGATGGCTCAGAGGCTAAGCACTGGCTGCTCTGCCAGGGGTCTAGGGTTTGGTTCCTGGCCCCCACATGGCAGCTCATACCATCTGTAACTCCAGCTCCAGGGGGATCCAACACCCTCTTCAGGCCGCAGAAGGCATCTCACACAAGTGGTATACAGACAAACATGAAGGCAAGACACTCATACACATAAAATAAAAGTGAAGGAAAACAATGTTTTTTTAAAAGTGGAGTGTGAACAAAGAAGACACTTGACCTCTGGGCTTGCTGTCTCTGTCTCTGCCTCTCTGTCTCTCTGTCTCTCTCTGTCTCTCTGTCTCTCTCTGTCTCTCTGTCTCTCTGTCTCTCTCTGTCTCTCTCTGTCTCTGTCTCTGTCTCTGTCTCTGTCTCTCTCTCTCTCTCTCTCTCTCTCTCTCTCTCTCTCTCTCTCTCTCCACATACACACACACACACACACACACACACACACACACACACACACACACACACACACACACCCCTACCTTTTCTCCCAGCCTTGCCCTAAAGAGCCACATGTCTGGCGGCTCACAGGCCAGCCTAGACTCACAAGCACCATCGCTAGCAAGGATCCCTGCTGTAAATTTTAGTTAAGAGCATTCTAGTATATGAAAAAAATGATAAAACCATTCTAAATCTGAAACAAGATCATGGGACACAAGGGCTGGCCCTGGGACCATCCAGACTCTTCTGCTGAGATGCTCCTGGCAGGAGGCAGCCTGGCTCTGAAAGTTGGGATGCCCACAACAGGGCAGATGATGTAAGTTTAAATCTAAATAATGTACATTGTCACTGTACCCCCAAGTTGTTTCTCCCTGCCACAGGAAAAAATGCCATCTTTCGGGCGGTGGTCTGTGGGGAGCCCAGCCCTGAAGTGCACTGGCAGAGTACCAGAGGGGACCTCAGCAACTCCAGCAAGTACCAGATCTCCTCTGCTCCTGGCAGCAAGGAGCACGTGCTGCAGGTGAGCCCTGAGACACACAGTGCATGAGGTCTCTTCCTAGTCCCTTAAATTCTTAACGGCATCCTGTTCCCAGGTGAGGGAGAGAGATTCCCACTGTTGGGTCTATACAATGTCAAGGGTGATGATGGTTCAAGACCTCCTGAGCCAGGAGAAGCCGTGGTGGGTTTGCTGATACCTCTCTAACACACAGGAGGCCACCTGGGTCATACTGGGTCATGCTGGGGCGGTCTCAGGGTCACCACCTTGCCTTTGGAAAGTTATTTACCTGCTCCTTTTCTATTTTCTCATCTATAGAATAGAATCATTACAGTACATACTTTACGAAGTTATAAAGATTAAAAGTTCATATAAACTATCTTGCCCCAGTGGGTTGCCACCCTTGGGGGGTTGAAGGACCCTTTCCCAGGGGTCGCATGTCAGATATCAGACATTTACATTACTATTTGTTAACAGTAGCAAAAGTACCGTTATGAAGTAGCAATTTTGCAGTTGGGGGGGTCACCATGACACGAGGAACTGTATTAAAGGGTCACAGTAGTAGGGAGGTTAGAAATATGTAGGTGCGAGCCACTCTAAGCAGTGGCAACAACCCACTGCCTCCGTCAGTTGTAGATAGGACAACTGTATCTATAGCACATTATGTCCACCAAATCACACGAGGTATTTAACTCGCTTTTATAAAATGGACTTAATCATCTTGTCCAAACACAGGCTCGAGGAAGTGCTAATTCACTTTTAAGGCAAGCAAGGCTAGGGCAAACTTTGTTAGGTTAGCTGTACTAACTGCATTTTTGACTGATAATATTTTCGGCTTACAGAAGGTGCACTGGAATGTATCCTAGCATCAGTCAAGTAGCATCTGCACTCTTAATTATCTGCACACACACACACACACACACACACACACACACATTTCAAGACAGGGTTTCTCTGTGTATCCTTGGCTAGACTCGCTTCGTAGACCAGGCTGACCTCAAACTCATAGAGATCCACCTGCCTCTTGCTAGAACTAAAGGCATGCGCCACCACCACCGCCTGGCAATCTTAGTAATATTTTAGACACTAACCGTGGAATGTTCACAAGTGTTAACCTTGGACCAAACATTTATTACAGAGGACGTGAGTTCATCCTGACTATTGACTACTTTTTGAGATGTTATCCCCATCTTTCAAGTGTAGAAATTTGAATTCAGAGGCCAGGGAACTTGCCCAAGGTCCCATAGCTAGTAATACATGACAGACACGGTCTTCAGTGTGGAATGTGCCTGATACCCAGAGCAAGCTCTTCCTGTGGCTCATATTGCCTCTGATGGCAAGAACCCTCTGCCCTCTGTCTGGATCAAAAATATGTTTTGACGTCTGCATTTCTTGATAAAGACCAAGCTTCCGGCGGGGGGGGGGGGTAGTGGGAGAGGGGAGGAAGAGACATGTCTGCACATCTTCGTACTTCCAACACACAGCGGTGTATAGTGCCCGGAGGAAGGTAAGTGTTAGCCCTGTTCTCCTGCCCCTGGCCTCCCCACAGATCACCAAGCTGACCGGAGAGGACTCCGATCTGTACTGCTGCACTGCGGTGAACGCCTACGGAGAAGCCACATGCTCAGTGAGACTTACCGTCATCGAAGGTGGGCTTGGTCCCATGAGCCCATTAGCACACAGGCACTGGCTTTCTCCTGAGAACACTCTCAGAGGAACCAGAGGGTGGCAGGAAGGGAGAGAACACCCAGAGGCTGCTGCCATTTCCCCATCTCCCGCAGGGGCCCTGGCTCCACCCAGTGGCACTCAGTTTGCATGCACCTAAAAGGCACACCTTTAGTCACACCGTGGCAGATGCTCCAAATGGGGCCAAGACCCAGAAGTTATCTGTTTCTAGTTCTGCATCTTCTACAAAGTCACTTTCTTTTCCACTTGGGTCTCAGTTTTCCCACTACTTTACAACAGCTATTTTGTGTAGGTCTACATCAGAGGGACAAACAGGCCACACAGAGACTAAATCCTGTTTCAGACATGCTCTGTTCGGTTTACACGGTGTTGGAGGATTCTTAAAGTTTTGGATCATAATAATTGGAAGGTTGATTACCTCTTGAGAGAGGAAACCTAGACTCTCAGGTTAGCTGACACTCATCTACTTACTAGAAAAATCCTAAAGAGTGGTCCAAGAAATAAAGGTACCAAATTACTTCTCATACTAAGCCATTCCAAGATTGGAGTCCAGGGATCAACGTACAGCTCTGGGCTGTCCTAGGAGATCACTGCTCTGCCATCCTTAGCAGGGCGACTGGCCGCTACAGATCCCAACTGAATCCACACTCAAGCAGGAAGAAAGGAAAAGGGAAGGGCCCAAGTACACCTGCTTTTTTCATCAAGGAAGCAAAAGCTTAGAACTCAAAACAAAACAAACTAAACAAAAACAAAAACAAAAAAACTGGGAGCTTTTGTTTACCTGCCATTGGCTAGAACCGTGTCACGTGATAGCTGTTCTTTGCAAGGGGAAAGTGTGTATTGAGTTCCCGTAGACCCTCCATTGGCAGCCGATGACGAAGAAGACGATTGTGAATGGCTGTGGGAATAGCCAAAAGGCAGAGTCTGGTGTACTTAGCAGTTTGGCTCTCATCCTCTGAACCTGCAACTCTCAGACGCTCTTTGGATGCTGCTGAGTTTGCTGTGGTTGTCAGTGGCTGCTTTTCCTCCTTATTCCTGACACTTCCCTGTAGACGTGTGAGTGAGTCCCCGACCCCCTCGTGAAGTGATGTTCACGGTGAAGCTTTGAGGTACCAAAGCTCATGGGAGACCCTCACCCTCCTGTATTCCTTTTGCTGGGATGTTGTTGCTCTTTGGAAAAGGTGGGAGGCAAGGGCTCAGGGGCTCGGTCCATTTCCCTGGAGGACCATCCAAGTGTCTCGCTTTTCTCCCTGCCTGTCTGCACCACCTCGCTCCTCTCTTCCTTGGATGGTCCAGTGGGTTTTCGGAAGAACCGAAAAAGGCAAAAGGAACCTCAGGAGGGTAGGTAGAGTGGTCGGAACACCCCTCTGGGGCCTTTGCATCTTGCTTCCCATCTGGTATAACCACACACACACACACACACACACACACACACACACACACACACACACACACACACTTTGTGGGTTACCAGAAAAATAAAAAATAAAAACACTGGTCATTAACCCTGGATCATCTAGCCTTTGTTTGGACCCTATGCATCCCACCTGGGATTCAAGACTTATTCTTTATCTCCTAGACCTCAGGAAGGAACTGATGGACTTTCGGAAGATGCTGAAAAAGAGGTGGGTCTGGGTACCTTCCATAAGCAAGCTGGGCTCACTCTCCACGTCTGATACAAGGAAGGAGCTGTGTTGCCACTAGTGCAAGGGAGGACTACAGAGCTCAGAACTGAGCATTCTGCATCTGGCCACTTTAAAGCTCTGTACCCTTTCCCCCTCAGTCCCATTTGCAAAATGGAAGGGCCCACTCGAGCAGTAATTAAGAAATACATTTTAAAGTAACAGAACAATTCAATTCTAACCCCCCTTCTACTCAGACACCTTACTCAGAAATCAACACCGCCAGTCGTTAGGAGCCCACAGTCTCCTGCAAGCTGAAGCCACAAGGGTAAGGCTCATCCAATCTCTGAGTCCTTTCACTTGACATAGTGGTCCGCCCCAGAGATTTCAGTCTCCGTGCCTGCCACTCAAACACACATAGCTCAGCCTCCACAGACCACTCAGATTGCCAGGGCCAGCTGATCAATACCTGGGACTCCTCCAGCTTCTGACCCTCCTGCCTTGATCCCCAGGGCCCCACCTCCAGCCCCTGATAAAAAGACAGAGTCTGAGCAGGTGTGGCAGCTGTTGATGGCTGCAGACCGTAAGGACTACGAGAAGATCTGTATGCAGTATGGCATCGTCGACTTCCGAGGCATGCTGCGCAAACTGCAGGAGATGAAGAAGGAACAGGAGGACAGAATGGCACAGGTATTTTGGCCCTGCCCCGATCCCCACCACCACCCCCTGGAGCGCAAGGTCTGGAGGGGCCGCAGAGCCAGAGCCAGCTTTGGAAAACCTAATATGATAGACAGTCTACTTCCGTCTAACTGCACCGTGAGGTCCTGCTACAGACTCCTAAGCTTACTCTGGATTGTGACAGATAGGCCTGATACTTATTGAACTCTGGACTTTAGAAAAGCTAGGACTTTGGTGTCTTGATTTCCTTATATGTAGAACAGGGATTGTAGAACAATTTAACATATAGGGTTGAGACAGTAAGTAAGAGAAGGTATTTACAGCAATTAGCTTAATGCCTAACACACAGTAAGGGTCTGATGAATGTCCCTGTAATTGCTGTCACCACGGTTATCATTGCCAGTCTTGGGGCCTTATTTCTCGGGGATTCTGGTACTCTGAGTCCAGCATCTTATAAACTACATAGGAACTTCCTCCTTGTGTCTAACTTGTCACAGGTCTATTTCTCTGGCTTTCATTATTCTGAAAGTAGCTTTTTTTTATCATTTTGAAGATGGCTTCTCCAGCCTCCCAGTGAGGGACTCAGCTTTTCTTTCAGTCATTCTTTCCTGTATCAACACAGGGCTGAGCACACAGCTTTGCCTAGTGATGCTTACCTAATGTTTACCAGCAGGAGGAGCAGACGAATCAACACCCTGAGCCCTCTTTTGGTTTCCTTCCTCACCTGATGTCTTATCTTTAAACTATGCACCCTCATTTGAGATGGCCCCACCCCCATCACACACACACACACAAATTGCTGCTCCTCAGGGACACTGTGGGCCAAGGCTGAGACCAGATTCTGGAACGATTTGGAGTGTCCCAAAGAAACTGCTTTGGGGCTCCCTTAAAGGGTTTGTCTGCTTTCTAGTATGTCACCGCCATTGCTAACTTGAGACACGTCAGGGTCACCAAGGAAGGGGTCGCCACGTTTGACCTGGAGCTGGATCTCAAGAACCTTGAGAGCAAGATTTACCTGTACAAGGTGAGGCTAGAGGTTGTGGGTCCTGGGAGGGAAATGATGGGTCCCAAGGAACCGCCTACAACACCCAGGTGGTAAGCACTCACCCGTGGGGTTCCAGCTAGAGTTAGATCACACCCTGAGCAGACAGTCTCCAGGAGCCTCTTATCTCTCCTTGAGCCAGGCCTGTCACTCTGTGTAGCATCTAATGCCAAGCAAGGTAAGAGCAGAGCTCTGAGCTCACTCCAACCATGTGAGGCCAGGAAGGGTATGTGAGATTGGGGGCTGCAAAGCAGACATCCTCTCTGTAGCCAAACTCACCCTGGCTCCGTCATCTCAGACTAGACATCTTCTCCTGTGCCTCAGTTTCCACATCTGTGAAGTGAGGGACCAGAAGAGCTATCTCATAGAAGATGGCAACACTGAAGTGACTCTGCATGCTTGTCTGTTCCTGTGACCTAGCTCCTCCCACCTGTCTCTCTTCTTCCTTGCTGCCCCGTTCCTGCTCCTTGGCCTTGGCCCTGTTCCCTCTCTATAGCTGCTCCCTGTGCCTAGCGTGCCCAGCTCTGACACCCAAGTGGTTTGCTCCCTCGTCTCACCCAAGTGCCTCTGCTGAGCTCCCAGCTCCACCCCGGTGCTTCTGAACCCCTCACCCACTTAGGCTGCTTTGTTCTTATTAGTATTATTTTCCATATAAGAATTACTTATTTATGATGCTTATTATTTCTCTTTCTCTCCCCCCCCCTTTTTTTTTTTAGCTCTTTCAGGGCAGGATTCTTTGTTCTATTTATTGTAATATCTCAAGGACCTGAAATAGTGCCTGATATACAGCAAGCATCTAATAAGCATTAGCTATTGTTAGTTCTCAGCAAGTAGCAAATCCATATATGGTTTAGAAAACTGAGTGAATGCTTAAGTAGTGACAGGAATTGGCTCTCTCCCATGGGGTTGGTCTCAAGGTGGGTCTGGGCATTCTTAGAACATACATTTCCACCTACCTCGTTCGTGACCCATGCCTCCAAGTCCAGGCTTTGCTCTCTGTCCCGATCCCACGGCCTCCACATCTATTATGGCTCTAGGATCATGTTGTCTTTGACCTTGGCCAGTGAAGAAAACTGTTGGTGGCAGTCAGAGTGAGGCTAGGATAGGAGGCTTTTTGGACCCATTGAGGCCCTGACCCATTCTTTCCCGGCTTCAGGATGGTGAGATGATCCCCTATGGCTCTGATAACCAGATCAAGCACTGTCTGAGACGGCTGGGGAAACGGTACCACTTTCAGATCCAGGACCTGCGACCCGAGGATGCTGGCCTTTACCAGGTCATGGTAGAGGACACTGTGGTCTTCTCCACGGAGCTAGAGGCCAGCAGTGAGTGTTCTTCAACACAGAAGTTTACTCTGGGGAGAGGAGAGGGCCCATGCCAGTGCTATGGAGGAGGATACACCCATTGCAAAGACAGCTAGGAAGAGCCAATACAGCCAGATATGCCTGCTGTTGGTACCCAGCTGGGCTCTACAGAGTGACTCAGGGGCAGATCCATTTGTGGCATGCCCCTGGCCACAGACCTTCTGCCGCAGCTGACTAATTTCAAACCATGGCCTTTTGCTTTGGGGTCACCCCTTTTGTAAATGTCCCCCTCTCCCACAACTCCCCAGCAAAGAATTTCCACCTGGGCTGGACAGGGCCATGTGGCACAGGCTGCTTTCATTCCTTCTTCTTGTGTTTCTTCCTCACCTGGGAGTGTCCCTCCTTGAACTCTGTCCTGTACCCATGAGGCCCTGTGCCTACCAACCATGGGCCTCTTGGAAGGGCACTGGGAGGTCTGGAGGAAGGAGCTGGAAGACAGGTCATAAAGAACAAGGCTGAACCAAAATTGGAGAACAAGAAGAAAAAGGAGCATCCAGCCGGCCTAGGGTGCTAGGATTTAGGATGGGCTTTGAAAGCCCAGTAACAACGTGACATAGGCAGAGGAATGGGCTTGGGAGTGGGCCACTCATAAGCTGTCAGGACGGAATAAGTCTTTTTTTTTTTTCCGAACCCAGGACTTAGCTCATTCTAGCCAGACACCAGCCTCTTGGTTCTTTATTTTATTTTGAGATAGACTCTCTCTAAAGCTGTCCAGGCTGATCACAAACCTAGGATGCACAAACTCGCCTTGAACTTGTGATCCTCTGGCCTCAGCCTCCCCAGTAACTGGAACTGTCAGTGGATACTGCTATACCTAGATCATTTAATTTCTTAAGCCTCAGTCTCCTCATTTGTAAAAAGAGAATTTAAGATCTGTCAGTGATCATAATATGATTATAAGCCCACGTTTTGCGTATGCATGGGGGGGTACTGATGCCTGGTGGTGGCTATAGAACTGAGGTGAAGAGTTAATCCAGCCAAAGTGAAACTGGTCTGAACTAGGTTTCTTAATTCCTAGCCCCAGTGCTCAGACTCCCTGTGTCACACTACAAGGCTGATGCCCTCACTCTTTCCTGTTTCCATGACAGCCATCCCTCCCAGAGTGGTGGTCCCATTGGCAGAGGCCCGCTGCGAGGAACAGGGTGATGCCGTCTTTGAATGTACACTCTCCAACCCTTGTCCCAGTGCTACTTGGCTTTTCCAGCACCGGCCATTGAGGCCCAGTGACAAATATGAAGTATTTGTGTCCCCTGATGGACTAACCCACCGGCTGGTTGTGAAAGGGGCCAGTTGCTCCGATATGGGCCTCTACTCACTTAACGCTGGACTCCACGCCTCCAGTGCCTGGCTGGTGGTTGAAGGTGAGTGGCCACACTTCTGAATTGCCCTGCCTTTACCAAGACAAGGTCTCAGAGTGCAGATGGGAGGTTTCTTCCACTTTTTCATTTGCTTCTGTGTCCTTCTCTCACTCGGAGAGAATGAGGAATGCTCCTTAGATATATTCTTGATTATTACTCCCTTAGACCTCTGAGGGTTCCTTTGGAGACTCAGATTCAAGATGAGCCCCCCACCCCCCAAGACTTAGGATAGGGCTTGTGACACCGTTCCATGTTTGACGTGGATGAGAAGCCCCTGGGCTGGACCAGAAGACACCCTAATCCTCCTAGGCATTGGCGTCTGGGGGTAATACAATCCCAGGAAACTGTGCACTGGGCATAGGTGAGGCAGACAGTAGGACAAGCTTGATAAGATCACGACTTTGACATATGAGCTTATATGTCAAAACCACATGACCCACATGGAAAAATGGGGTAGCCTGTGGATACAGGCTTGGGGTGGTGGTGATGGGATGTATCTACCAATGTGCTGGAACATTCTTGGTTTTTGTTTTGGTTTTGGTTTTGGTTTTGGTTTTTCCTCCAATGGGCAGCTTCTCCACTGGGGAGGGCGAGGGCTAGGCAAAGCAGCCATGTCAGACAGGTGCCTTGGCCTCATTTAACAGGGTGTTTTCTCTTGTCTCTCTATGGGCTAATGACCTCTGTGTAATTAACACCACACGGAAGGTGGGAAGGATAAAGGCCCTCAGACCACAGATACAGACGGCCGGCTGCAGACTCCAGAAGCTCTGACCTCAGAAACAGAAGACTCTGGGGGCATCAGCGGCAAGGGAGGGCAACTCAGAGAGCAGGGCTCCCCCAAGGAGATGAGGGGAACACAGCTCGCAGCAGGCCTAGACAGGGGAACCTTTAACAAGGGCGGTTATTCCCTGGTAGGGGATGAAGACCTAGCTAATTCTGCCCGGAGACCTGGGCGGGACAAAAAGGGCTTTCTGAAGGGAGAGCAAGGCAGGGTCACTCTTCCAGGGGACAGTCAGCCCCACAGAGAGGGAGACTGTGGTAGAAACCTTCCCGGAAGGCTTCATCTCCAGGGAGGGGACACAGAATCAGGTATGGGCTTTGTGGATAGACAACAACAAGGCCATGGAAGAGACCGCAGTGTGAGTAGCAGATGGGGGGCAGCAGGAGGTTGGAAGGCTGGCTCCAGTCACCCTCCGGATGGAATACTGGAAAGCAGCAGAGAAGGAAAGATGCCCAGAGGGAGCCATGGCTGTGAGCTGGACACACATGGCCAGGGACAGCTCTGTGACCCTCATCTGGGAGCTGGGGCAGGCCGCAGGGTGTCCTGGGGATCCCAGTCTGATGCTGAGGGGTTTCAGCTGAAAAAGGAGGAGATAGAGATGTGGGGTGATTATATGCATGAGATGGAAAAAAGGGGTGACCTGAGCAGGAGGAGGGGAGCAGTGGCAGAGTGGGCTAATGGAGCCCGCCTAGGGGAAGCTGCAGGACTCATGGGCACTCAGGCAGATGGGCACACTGGCCATGGAGAAGATGGGGTGCACTGGGAGACAGGAGGATATCTAGGACAGACATCTTCTGACAATCATGCCCAGAAATCATCACTAACCGGAGGCAGGAAACTTCTGGGCTGTGGGAGTCCTGAGGCCAAAGCTGAGGGCTCTTTGCAAGGGGCAGGTGGTCATGCGATTGTGGGGAGGAGCTCCAAAACTGGACCCGAAGGCCCAGAAGATCCCAGGGTCTGGAAAGACGGCCCACAAGAGCTCCAGGGAAGGGATGGGCAAGGCTCAGCTGTAGCCTTGGGCAGGGTGGAGGAAGATTCCAGAAGCTCCCAGTTTCCTCAGAGCTGGACAGCGGGGCAGAAGGGAGCAGGGGGGTCAGGAAGGACAGGTCGTGAAAACATGGGTCCTCAGGATGACACATGGTCCAATCTCAGAACAATGGGGGCCCACTTTGGGTCTGGAGTGCTGGGGTCTGGCAGGAAGGAAGGGGACATGGATGGTTCCCAAGTAGCTGGGCTGATGGTGGCTAGTCAGAGGGTAGATGCCAGAAACCACAGGCTAGTTATGTCCCCAGGCCTGGGTGTCCTGGCCTCTGAGGAAGCACCAGGAGACACAAAAGGATTAAGAGAGCCAGGGCCAGTGGGATCTGAAGAAAATTTCTGGAATGGGTCAGGGAGGCCCAGAGGAAAAGGGTCCAGACGTGGGCTGGACTCCAAGGATGGCTTAAGAGGTCCGGGATGGGTGGAGTCTAGGAATGAGGAGGGCTTGGGGTGTTCTGAAGGGATGGGTGATCGCTCAGGGGTTCTAGAAAGAACAGGATCTGGCCTTGAGATTGGTTGCAGAGCCACCCGTGGGGCACCTGTGGAGACAGAGTCCAGGAAGCAGGGTACTTTCAGGCATGACTCAGGGGTGCCTGGGGGATTGTGGTCTGGAGACAAAGGTCAGTATGGTCCTGGAGGAAAGGTGTCAGGGAGAGAGGCCAGCCTCAGAAATGGCTCAGGCGGCCTTTGTGGAGTGTCCACCGGTGAAGCTCAGCATTGGGGTGTATTTCGAGGCCAGGATCAAACAGGCCCTGGTGGAAAGCACTATGTTCATGGCTTAGGGGGTCCTGGGACAGCAGGGTCTGTGGGTAGAAGTGGTATGAAGGCCTCTGGAACAGTGGGAAAAATTGGGGAGGGGTACACGGAGACAGAAGCAGGGGACTCTGGAGGAATAAGTTCTTGGGGTCACCCTGGAGATTATGAAGACTTCAGAGACCTTGGAGCCTTTAGAGAAGGCCACTTTGACGATGCCACTGGGGTTCCATTATCCATAGGGCCAGGATCTCTGCAGAGAGGGCACAAGGAAGGCAATGGAGAAAGAATAGGGCTCCTTGGTGCCAGGACCTCTGGAGTTGGAACTGGGCATTGGGACAAAGCCAGGCACCCTGGCGCACCATCTCCTCATGCTGAGGCTGGTTCAGAAGGCCACTGGGCTCATGGGTCTGGCAATGCATTAGGTTATAAAGATGGGTCTGGGATTCCAGAGCCTTGGGGAACTGGCGACAGAACAACTTATGGAGAAGGGTCAAGGGATCTTGGGCCTGGGAGGACAGGACCAGATGGTGAGGGAGACTTTAGAGATGGTTCAGCAGGCCTCAGAGGAACGGGACCAGCAAGTGAAGTAAGTTATAAAAATGTAACCAGGGGCTCTGGGGCCATGGGGCCGGAGGGTAAGGTCGATTACAGGAATGACCGTGGGTGTTCTGAAGTTATGGGGTCAGAACGTGAGGTAGGTTATACGAATAACATCAAGGGTCGTAGAGTCAGCCAATTAGAGGGTCAAACAGGCTATAAGAGTGGTTTAGGAGCTTCTGAAAGTATTTCATTAAGGGACGAGGCAGGTTACCGAGGTGGTTTGGAACGTCCTGGAGACATTTTGTCACAGAATGAGGCAGGTTTAAGGGACGGCTCGAGGGAAACAGGAAGGACGGGATCCAAGAATGAGGCTGATTATAGAGGAACCTCAGTGGGGCCCGGGAAAATGGGGTCAGAGAGAAACACGCACTATGTGAATGGTTCAGGGCGGTTAGGAGGGCCAGGTGCACTAGCTGCACCCAAAGACCACGAATCGGTGGATCTTGGGTCATTTTACCAGGCAGTGGCAGGGGTAGGCACGAGCACCAAGGATAGTGCAGAGAGGGGCATAGAAATGTGGTTTGCAGATGAGACAGGGCCTGGGGTGGGCCCTGGGATGGCTGGAGTGCCAGATGCTGCAGGTGGCATAGCACACAGGGACAGTGCTATGGGCCCAGGGAAGCTGGGGACACCAGGAAAGCCACATACCTTTTCAGATGGGCTGGGTACTACAAACAGTCTTGGGGGCTGTGGATCCTCAGGGATCCCCGAAGCCTTGGGGGCTGATGGATCTGTAGGGGAACCAGGTATCAGAGAATGGAAAGATGCTTCTGGGTTCCCAGGGTCTCCTAGGGACAGAGGGGCTTTCAGTGGGGAGCACAGATCTGTAGATCAAGCAGGAGCTGTAGGGACATCTAGGCTTCTTGATGGTAGGGGGACAGCGGAGGATGAGAATGGGTCAGGGGTAGCCTCTCTGGAGTCAGGAAATGATTCAGACTTTGATAAAGCAGGCTTGGGGGCAACAGGCAGGCATAGAGCTTCTGGCCAGGGGGGAGTGACACCTCAGGGATACAGAGGCTCCTTGCTGAATGATAGAAGTCGGGGAACCAGTTCTGGGAGCTTGTCAGGGGCAGGACAGATGATAGACAGCAGTTCTAGGCTTGGGAGAGAGATCAAGGCAACATCAGGGCCTCATAATGGGCGAGACATGCGCCACAGTCAGGCTCCAGGCTCCAGCCAAGGCAGCTTCAGGGTTTCTAGCTCGCTGCAGGAGAATGATGTCATTTTCAGGCAAACCCATGAAGGGCAAAGCACCTCCAAGGGCAAGGGATGTGCAACTGGCCAAGAGGCTGCTGGGGAATGTCAAGGTCCTTGCTCCTTGGAGAGCAGAGGCTCCAGTTTTGGAAAGGGCAGGGCTGGTTTTACAGAGAGCTCAAGTGTCCCAGGCAGAAGGAATTCCATCATAGGTGGAGATGGTGTCATTTCAAAACCCCAGGAGCCCCAGAATGAATTAGATAGTCCACTGGGAAAAAGGAACTTCAGAAGTGTGTCAGGAGGGACCCAGGAGCCAGGTTTTCAATTAGGGACGGAACAAGCAGAAGGAAGAGGGTCCCCCCAGGAGTGGGAGTCCTGGGAGGCTGAGATTGGCAAGGTGCAAGGATTGGGAACCTCAAAGACATATGAAGGGCAGGGGGGTAAAGACTCTGGCTGGTCAGGCTGGAAGCCTGGTCCCTGTGGAAGCAGATGCCAGGCACAGTGTGGCACTGAAGTTGGATCAGCAAAGAGAGGGGCCACAGAGAGGGCCAGAGGTCCGGGGCACTGGACTGGCAGTGAGGACAGAGGGTCTATGAAAGAATCTTGGAGTAAAGATGGGCAGCAAGGCCCCCACGGGCATCTTGGCAGCTGGAGAGATACCCAAGAGGGCAGGTCAGATGTCTATGGCCAGGGACAAGATGCATCCCAGAGCCCCAGATCCAGATACAAGCCTGGCACTGGCCGCTCTTCTTCGGAGGCCCGAGGTAGGTATTCCCAGCTGGTGGCTTCCATAGGGTGGAGCCAGAGGGTAGGGTCCTTGGATACTGGGGTGCCTACGTGCCAGTTCTACCTTCAGCACAGGAACTCGTCCCTACCATTGTCTCCATTTCCCAGAATCCCTTGCAAATTCAGGGAGCAGCCTTTCCATTTCCCTCCCTGTGCAGAAGGGATCCAAGCTGTGTGAAACTCAAAGGTCGGCTTGGCATGAGATCTTAAAACCCTGTGTCCAAAATCCTGGAGTATTAGCTTACTTGAATTCCCATCTGTGGGGCTTGGGGGCCTCAGGGGACGATGCTCCACCCTCATCTTTGTACCAGCCTAGGGAAACAGGAGGCTGGGCATTGGGTCTGGCTGAGCTGTGGGCAGGACTATGAAGGCCAAGGCTGGGCTTTGGGGACTTCCTTTGTGTCTCTCTAGGCTCCATGAACCACTTCTCTAAGGGTCTGACTGATACAGAGGCGCAGCTGGGGGAAGCTGCCATACTCTCCTGCACCCTCTCCAGTGACCTGGGACCTGGCACCTGGTTCAAGGACGGAGTCGAGGTACTGACGCCTCACACCCCACACCTTCTCCTGCCTAACTAATGTGGGTGGGGTGGGGAGCATGACAAAGCAGAGACGTAGATGGAAGAGAATTTGCCAGGAGTTTTCACAATTCATTTTACTGATATTTTTACTCCGGGAGACGTTTAAATAGCTGGTGTGTCGTGTGTTTAAAATATACACATTATGAATGTACGGCACAGCCTCTGCTGTCTCATGGATTCTACTCAGCCTTCAAGGCCTTTTAAACACACATCCTGACTAGCTGGACTCAGTGGTCTCTCTGAGAAGCCATCCAAGCGGTCACATTGGGTGACACAGCACAGTGGTGTCAGTGAAATCTGACTCCTGGTCCCTCCTCTGCCTTTAGCAGTTATGTGACCTCAGAGGAGTTGCTCATCTATAAAATGGGACTTATCACAACGTTGATCTCATAGGGCTGTTCTGAGAGTTGACGAGGCACTAGGCATAATGGAGAGTTAGGACTGAACTGGTCCAGGTGGGAGTCCCTGTCTCCATGGTGATCCTTGTCTCCAGCTCACTGCCCAAGATGGGGTCATCATTGAGCAAGATGGGCTGACGCACAGACTGATCCTCAGCCACGTGGAGGGGACCCAGGCTGGGAGATACACTTTCGTAGCCGGCAGCCACCACAGTGAAGCCAGCCTGACCGTGCAGGGTGAGGCTAGCCCTTCCCTGCCCCATAATCTCTGCACCAGGTGAAAAATGCCCCTCTGTGGAAGCCCTGAATTTGTGACTCAGTCTACGGAGATTGTTTACGAAGCTAACCCATGTCTTTCCCAACCCAACATCCTATCCCCTTCTTTACCAGGAAGTTCTTGGTGAGGTCTGACCCCTGATTCTCCTGCTGCAGACCCAACCCATTCCCATTGCTAGTCCTCATGAGGTGGGGGAGGGACTTCCTTCTCTAGGTTCTTCTCATGATTCCCCAGGCCCCAGGGCTTGGTCCTCTCTGATTCCTTTGCTCGGCTCTTTCTCCAGATCCCCCCACCATCGCTCCAGATGTGACAGAGACACTGAGAGAGCCACTGGTGTTCAAGGCTGGGAAGCCAGTGACTGTGAAAATCCCTTTCCGGAGCCACCGCCCTGTTCAGGCTGCCTGGAGGAAAGATGGGGACGAGGTGGTGGGCAGCAACCACAAGGGCATCCAGGTGGCCCTGGGGGATGGCTACACACGGCTGTGCCTCCCCAGCGTGTGCAGGAAGGACAGTGGCCGGTACAGTGTGACACTGAGGAGCGAGGAAGGCTGCGTGCAGGCTGAGTTCACCCTGCAAGTTATAGGTGCTAACCCTGATTGTTCTCTAACTAGGGCTCCAGGGTTCTGGTGTCTCAGGTCCTCCGTGGTAGCCTTGGCAGGCCTGGGGATGGACTCTGCTGGCCTGGGGATGGACTCTGCTAGCCTTGGTCCTCATTTGCGTGATAATTAAGATTAAAGCCACCCCTGCTGGCACACTTCACTGTCCCCAGACTGCCTAGGAAGAAGAGATAAGCCAGGGCCAAGTACAAGCTGGAAGAGGACCC
Organism: Acomys minous; assembly: GCF_964271855.1. Taxonomy (NCBI): domain Eukaryota; kingdom Metazoa; phylum Chordata; class Mammalia; order Rodentia; family Muridae; genus Acomys; species Acomys minous. The sequence continues at coordinate 53,860,516 of NC_140483.1, forward strand.
TGTTGTGCCTCTATGAGCTCTAATACAACAGATTCTGTCTGAGGAAGATGCTCAGTGGAATGGTGGCTCCCAACTTGTACCAACAAAGCCAGATTGCCTAGACCAGAGGGCTAAACAGGAGTCGATGCTGAGCACTGACTGGAGTTGGGTACAGGCTGGAGGTTCCATGGTGTCTCCTAGGGGAGGACTGTAGAAGCAGAGACCAGACACCAAGAGACATTAGGGACCTCCCCATGAGCCGGCACCTTGCCTCTGCCTCTGGCTATGTCGGGGGACCATGTGCATCTCTGGGCAGTCCATCCCTTTGCAGACTTATGCACTGATGAGGGGTTAAGTGGGACATGGTCCTCTCCCAGCGTCTCTGACTCCTTTCTCTTCCTGCTCCTCTCCATGGGTCCTCAGACAAGCCTCAGCCCCCACAGGGACCCCTGGAGGTGCAGGATTGTCACAAAGCAGGTGTCTGCCTCCGCTGGAGGCCCCCAAGGGACCATGGGGGTCAGGTCCTGCAACACTATGTAGTGGAGAGGCGACAGGCTGGAAGGAGCACTTGGCTGAAGGTGGGCGAGTCCCCAGCAGACAGTACCAGCTTCACTGATGCCAGCGTGGAGCGGGGCAGGAAGTATGCCTTCCGTGTGCGGGCCGTGACCTCGGAGGGAGCTGGGGATGCCCTGGAATCTGAGGAGGTGTTGGTGGCTCCTGAGGGTGAGAGAACAGATGTCACTTGGAAAGGGAACTCCTCTGCCCTCTCTACTATTCCCCAGAGTATAGGTTGAGGGCTGCTAGCTCTGCTTTGAGCAGTTGGGGGGACTTGAGGCTTTTCTAGAGCACAGTGGACACTCGTTACAACTTAATTTGGGGCCCCCTTCTCTCGGGACCTGCATATTAGTCACCATCTTTATCGCATGCCTGTTCTGGAGCGAGCTATTCGTAGGTGAGGTTAAGGGATCTTAGAACCGGCTGTAGACTCCATCCAAGGCTAGGGAACATTTTTTCTACCTCATCATCTCTGTCCCGGAGCCGCCAGAATAGTATCCGAGAAAAAGCTGACCCAGCACTGGACCTCTTCAGAAGACAAAAGCGTTCCTGTGCCCCTAGGTTCCCCACGCCCTCTCCCCCAGCACTAACTCCCATGAGCTGGCGCTTGCCTCAGCCTCTGCTGACTGGCACCCTCTGCCCTCAGCTCTCCCAGGACCCCCTTCTGCCCCAGCCATCCTGTCGGCCTCCAGCCAGAGCATCACTCTAACATGGGTGGCACCACGGGGCCCTGGCAGTGCCCACATCTTGGGCTACCTGGTTGAGAAGCGCAAGAAGGGGAGCAACACCTGGACACCTGTGAATGAGCAGCCAGTGGCTGGTGAGTCGGTTTGAGGACCCGCTCCTCGCTGGCCCCATTCCAAGTCGCCTTGGAAGTCCCTCCTGCCTATGGGATCCATTGGCATTGCCAGCTCAGATCAGCTTAACATAGTTGCTTTTCAGTTGAGGCGGGTTTTGTCCCCACAGGGGCCATTTAGTGATGTCAAGAGCTATTTGTGATAAGTCACAGCTGGGTGGAGAGTACACGCTCTCCACATCTTGTGTGAAGAAGTCAAGGATGCTGCTAAACATCCCACCCCAGCCAAGTCTACCAGCAGAGCTGAGTTTGAGGACCCCTGGGGTAGAGGCCTCAGACTGGGAGCCAGAGGGAAAGCTGTCCTCCCTGCCCCCTCCCTCCCATCCCCCGAGGCCAGGCTCTGGCCCTGGGCAGCCCTCTTCCTCTGCAGAGCTCAGTCTCCTCGCTGATAACACAGAGGCTCCAGTTGAGCATCTGAGAAGCCGGCCGCTTCCAGAGACAAGAAAGAACCTGGAAAAGGCTAAGGATGGGGCAGGTGTTAAGGAAGCTTCCAGGTGTCTGCACTTTGTGTGTACTGGAAGCCCAACACCAGGCTCACAACAAATTGTCAGGAGCCCTGTAATGGCCACGCCATTTAAGAGTTAAGGCCCCTTGGGGACTGTCTCCTCACATCTCTAAAGTTACCATTTAGTATTTAAGTACTACAAATCTATGAGGCAGCGTGATTCGGAGACATCCAAGTGCTATCAAGACCATCCAGCAAGGTTGTGGCAGAACCAGACAGGATGGGGATGAGAACACCTCGGAAGCCACTGGCTGATGCAATGCAGGAGGGCTGTGTTAGACTCCAGGCTCCATCTTCTTCTGTACTTGGAGGTGCTGAGCTATGTCCCCATTTTCTGGTCCCACCATGGGAGACTAATATGGGATGTGGTCTTCACAGAAAGGAGATACACTGTGGTGGATCTGCGACAGGGTTGCCAGTATGAGTTCCGGGTCACAGCTGTGGCTCCCCCGGGCCCTGGAGAGCCTGGGCCTCCATCGGATGCTGTCTTTGCTCGGGATCCCATGAGTAAGCAGGGCACCAATGGATGATGTGGGGGAGGGATGTGCATGGGATAGCTCTGAAACTGTGGAACGGAAGCTCACGGGTCAGAGGCTGTCTGAAGGGAGGTGTTCAGGAGGGATGGAAGGCGGGTTGAAAGGCTGCTAGGATGAGATGTGTCTTCAAGGGCCTAAATTGAAATCCAACAGGTCCAGGCAGTAGGGATGTGAACTTGGCTAGATCACAATCACGTCATCCACTCTGTGGCCTCAGACGTGCTAACCCAGTGGTATCACCCACCCGTCAGCGAGTAGTCTCATCCCTGGGGAACAAGTAGCATGGACAGCTAGCTCCAGTTTTCTGCCAGTTCAAGCTGTTCATCATGTGCAAGGGGGGCCAGCACTGCACCAGGAGCTAGGTGCCCCCATCCCAGCTTCTGTCTTTGGCAGGCAGGCAGCCTAGCCCAGCATTCTCCTGCCTGTAGTCTCAGCAGCCTCAGAGATGTCAAGAGGCATTCTCTGGACAACAGAAAGAGCAAAAGATCTGCCATTAAAGATATGACACCAGCCTCTCACATGTCCATGCCCCACAAGAAAGGCATGTTGTCTAACTTTGATTCAAACCCCTGATTCAAGTAGAGGCCACCGTTCTCATGAAACCCCTGCTAAAAGCTTCGAGTTTAGAAGATCTTACTCTGAGCACTTCCAATAAGCCTGCTGATGGCAAGCCATCAAGGCACGTGTAGAATCAGCTGAGTGATGGACTGTTTACACAACTCCATTAACAGTAGAATATCCTACAAGGGATAGGGGAGGTGAGCTGGCCCATATGTCTTTTCCTTGCAAATAGACCAAATCTATCCAGCTTCACTACTGATCACTGGCTCTCTCATGAGTCATGGGCATGGCATGGAGGAAACAGGATGTGCAGTATCCACAGCAGCCACAATGTTTGACTGTATCTTCTAAATCCCTTACTATTGAGCAAAATTTGTAGACTGCAAATGTCACTCTGGGAACCTTCTTGCAGAATCTCAGGCCGTGTGTAGTGGCACACACATCTGCAGCCTCAGCACCAAGAAGCTGAACAGAAGGAGACACATGTTTTAGACAGACAGACAGATGATAGATATGTAGATAGGTAGGTGGATAAGTAGGTAGGAAGAAAAATGAAAGAAAGAGAGAGGGAGGGAGGGACTGAAGGACAGAGGGAGAGAGGAAGGAAGGAAGGAGAAGGGAGGAACAGATGGAGGGAGAGAGGGAGGAAGAAGTAAAAAGAAAGAAAAGGGCTAGAGAGATGGCTCAGTGGTTAAGAGCACCGCCTGCTCTTCCAGAGGTCCTGAGTTCAATTCCCAGCAACCACATGGTGGCTCACAACCATCTAATGTAATCTGATACCCTCTTCTGCAGATAAAGCACTCATATGCCATAAATAAAATAAATAGATCTTTAAAAAAAAAAAAAAAGAAAGGAAGGAAGGAAGGAAGAGAAGAAAGAAAATCTTAGGCTGCACCTCAGAACTCCTGAATTAGGATCTGTGCTTTTAATGAAGTCCTCAGTGATTTGGGTTCAAATTCAAGGCTGAGAAGTATTCCCCTAGGCCAGTGGTTTTAAACGTCACCACATGTTTAGAAATGCCAGTGACTCCTGGTGGAAATCCTGGTGCCTTAGGACTAGTATCTCACAGACAGAATGTCTAATGTGCAGCTAGGCTTGATAGCCAGAGTGCCACACTGCGGTGCACCACTCAAACCACACCTGTCGTGCCTCTTGCTTGTTCCAAGGACCCCATGGGTAGGTAGACCTGCTGCTGTTCCCATTCAATAGACGAAGAGCAAGAAGTCCATGCTGGAGGTGTTCCCAGCCAAGAGTTCAAACTCAGCATCCAGTTGTAGAACCCCAGTCCCCAGAGATAATGGAGCTTAAATGATTATCAAGTAAAAATACCTGCTTTGAGGATTACAGGGTAGCTAGGGGTTGGCAAGTCAGTGGGTAAGTAGAGGAGGTAGCCAGGGACCCACATGCATAGCCAAGGCAAAATACCTTCTGCAGAAACCCCTAAGGGGAGAAAAAGTCCCAAATCTTTAGCAAGTAGGCTCCTTAAGGAAAGCTGGCACAGTCTTGAAATTTCCATGGTGCTTGTCCAGGACCTCCAGGGCCCGTGCGAGATCTCCGGGTTACAGACGCATCAGGCACTAGCATCACCCTGAGCTGGATGGGGCCGGACACCCAGGACGATGACGAAGCCCAGGGATATATCGTGGAACTGTGTGGCTCAGATACCCATCAGTGGAGCCCGTGCCACGTGGGCACTGTGCCAGGCACCACCTTCACAGCCAAGGGGCTCCGGCCCCAAGAAGGCTACTTTGTGCGGGTGACAGCCGTCAATGATGGAGGCCGTGGCCAGCCCACTTCCCTGGACACGTTGGTTCATGCCATGCCTGCTACTGGTGAGTGTCACCTCCTTCCCCACCTGAGTCTTAGAGACCCTTCCCGGAGAGGAGAGGCACTGCTATGGAGCCATCAGCTGCCTTCTTAACAGAGGCTGGAATTGAGCACCAAGCTAAGTGGAACCACATAGAAATGCCTTCTCATTATGGCTCCTGTCCCACATGGTAAATATTTTTGACCCCCGATTTATAGAGATGAAAACGAAGGCCCAAGATGCTTTGCCCAAGATCTCCCCATTGTTACGACACAGAACCAAGAATTAAAACTAGTGACTCCAAGGCATGGGCTCTTCTTACTTTGAGGTGGCACCTGCCCCAGTTCCCTGCTGTTGCGAGGTCAATTGTGTTGCCCTTTGGGCCTTAATTGCTGGGAGCAAACCCCTCATCTTTGGGAGCTGCACCAAAACTCTCTAGCTGTCACTGTGACAACAAGGAGACAATTACAATAGAAAGCAAAGAGCTCCTGAGTCCAGAGTCTTAGACTCTTGTCCTGCCTCTGTCCCTTACTGATGGGACCAAGAAGGTCACTCCCTGACTCAGGCTAATCGTACTTTCACCTCCAAACAAAAACGCAGCTGTCCCCGCCCTCTGTGTTCCACACTAGGCTTCACTTTCCCTGGTGGCGACTTTGTCTCTGCTTCTGGCCCTCCCGCAAGACTGTCCCCATGAGCCTTCCTCACCAGTGTGTGCGTCCAAGCTCTCTCCCTCAAGCTATTATACTGGCTCAGCCTTCTAGCTACATCCTGGGTGACCTGAGCTGTGGGCCAACTGTGGAGGGAGGTGGCAAACCATCTTGTGTGTTCTAGTCTGTCCCAAGTTCCTCGTGGACTCCAGCACAAAGGAGACACTGATGGTCAAGGTTGGGGACAGCATTCGAGTTCCGATCTCCTTTGAAGTGAGTATACCTGGAAGGGTGTGTGGCAGAGCAACCAGGAAACTAGATAATTTGGGGTATCCTTTATTCCTCATTCTTCTTTATCCAAAGTCATAGGCTTGGGCTTGTCTTGGAAATCAGACCCAGTGTGAGGTGAGTAGAAAGGAAAATGGCTCTTGAAGCCAAGCTGGCATTTGGCCTCTGGATGCCGTTTGGCGGTCCTGCACAAGTGTACGGTGGGTGCACATCCCTCTAGTGGTAGCTTCTGGTACTGCACTTTTCCTCTCCATCTTAGTCTGGGAAGGTAGCCACCAGGGTAGATAATCATTTTTTTCTTCTAGAGTATATTTTTGTGCAAATGAATGAATGATCAAAGTTTGAGTCAGGATGACCCTCAGCAAATGTCAACACCGCCAGACTCTATGTTCAGTACTCAGTGTGTTAGTAAGAACGCAAACTGCCTGATGGCATCATCGCTCACTCATTTGACTCTGGACAATATCTTAAACCTCTATGTGTTTAAATTTCACCATCTCTCATGCAGCATTGATTTGTTCCATCTCTCCCCTGTGCTTACCAAAAGGCCGAGGAAGTGTTAGTAGTAACCTGGGCCCTGTTCTCTGTGCCTTCCACATGTTGTTAATGCCTAAATCCTTGGAACATTCCCCACGGGAAATTACTACTAGCATTCCCAGAGTGCCTACGATGGTGTCCCACAGGCAGTTAGTAGCATCATCATCCTGCCGCTGGAGGGGCTCCTCAGCTGAGAACAGTCACGGTTAGATCATAGGCCTGGCACTTAAGAAACTGGTCCTTCTATGAGATCAGATACACAGCCTGGAGACATTGGGCTGTACCTCCCTACAGTTTGGCCCTTGAGACAAAGAACTGATTGCTCCTGCTGTGGGTCCACAGATCTCAAGGGGTAGGGGTGGGGCGAAATAAGGCCAGTCCCCAAAGACAGAAAAAGCAGACCATCTCCTCCGGAGGATTTCTCGGAAGTGTGGCCTCCTCGTGCTGGCCTTGGTGACTGGCTCTCCTACGCGCACTTTAAGCTATTTCTCTTAATGTTCCTGCAATGTCTCTAACATAAGGCTTGATCGTGACCCTTGTGATCGTGAGGGTCTCTCTCCTAATAAAGCGCATGCTGAAGGGCAGTTTAATGCCAGCTCCTTTCCTAAGCCTGCCCCTCTCCTCTCCTTGGCAGTCATCACATAATCTATTTCCTGCAGCCTCTCTCTATTGCAGGAATTCCCAAGTCACCCCCTAGCTTGCCCTGGGCATGAGGTGGGGGGATTTACTCCCTTCCTAATTAGTCTCTTCTCACATCCACCAAGCACCCTCATGTGAATCCAGAGCCAGCTGCACTGTCCTGTGACAGCTGTCACTCAGGGTGAAATCTAGGTGTCTGCATGGGTGTGGGGCTGAGGGCCAGTACAGTTTCACTGAGCCTTCCGGCTAAGCCTCCCTTCCTATCCCGTCATCCTTCCAGAGCTACTGGCTAGCCCCCCACTGCACCACCTCCCCGGGAACCTATTACTAGCCTGGTACTTGTTCATCTCCATGATCTCAGGCGCATCCCCTCCAGCCTAGAACGGGCTTCTCGCCCTTCTGCGTTAGGCACGGCCTACATACTTTCATTTCTACAGAATTTCCTCCATGAAGAACAATGATCATGAGGAGAGGAATCATGAAGGACTTAAGGGAAGAAAAACAAATAGCATGCTTTCCCCCCCCTTCTCCCCCCCCCTCTCTCTCGTGTGTGTGTGTGTGTGTGTGTGTGTGTGTGTGTGTGTGTGTGTGTGTGTCTCTGTGTGTGTGTGTGTGTGTGTGTGTGTGTGTGTGTGTGTGTGTGTGTGTACACGTGGGAGGGGAACAGAGAAAACATGTAAGACGAAACAGAAGGAGGACTATAGGAGTGAATCTCAGGAAGACACAGTGATATATATGCAATAAAACATCACAATTAAATATATTATTTTATATGCTAACTAAGCAATGCCTTTAACAGACACTTTTTTTTTAAAGTCCTCCTCTCAATCTGTCTTTCCTCTTGTTTCTCAGGCTACCCCCATGCCTGAGGTGACCTGGCTGAAGGATGGCTTGCCTTTGCCCAAAAGAAGTGTGACCACCGTGAAGGACGGCCTCACGCAGCTTCTAATTCCTGCAGCTAGCCTCTCAGACCATGGCCGTTACACCGTAAGGCTGAAAAACCTACAGGGGAAGGAGGCTACCTACAGCTTCTTCATTAGCGTGGCAGGTGAGGCCGGCTCAGCTGTGGCCTCTCGCCAGTTTGTAAAGCCTGCACCTGCCCTGGGCAGAGGTCATTATATACTGAGTATCTGAGGTGACCACACTGTTGGCCCTCAAAATTTAAAAAAAAAAAAAAGAGTATTCTTTGGGGGAATATTTTTCACCTTGTAGAGATAATTGTATACCCAGACTTAGCTCCCTCTGGCACATTACCTGCCTGGCAACACTGGCATTCTATAGGACACCCCCCCAGGAAACTTGGGGGCCTGGAGAAGACTGTAGCAGACTTTCTTTGACTATTCTGCAGCATGACTGATCTGTTCTTTTTCCCTGGCAGCATGCCCACAGGCACCAGGGTCCATCTACCTGCAGGAGAATGTTCCTGGGACAGTGACGGTCCAATGGGAACCCTCTCCAGACGAGGCTCGGGGCATCCCTTTACACTATACAGTGATGATGCGCTCCTCATCTCACGGGTCCTGGCGTGAGGTGGCTGACCATGTCCACACCAACCGCTTCACCCTCCTGGGGGTCCTCCCTGGCCATGAGTACCACTTCCGGGTTCTGGCCAAGAATGAGCTGGGGACCAGCCAACCATCAGACACTAGCCAGCCCTGGTGTATCCCCAGGCACAGAGGTAAGGGTTCCCCGACAAGGGAGAAACTTAGCTGTCTGTCTGTTCTTTGGGTAGTGGGATGTGTGGAATGGGGGCACTTGAGTTTAGCTAGATGTGCAGTGGTCCTCCCACCTCCAGCTCAATGCCCACCTGTACCGATGCCCACTACACCAGACTTGGGATGGGCCACCCCTCAATGGGCAGAAAGAGCCAGGCTGTGAGTATCGGGTTGTCAAGAGGGCTTTGGGTGAATTCTCAGAAAGAACAGTAAGAAATAAGTTAAACATAGTTTTTAAAAGTTAGTATTTCTCTAAAACTATATTGTATAAACCAAGTAGGTATAGATCTTTCAAGGGGTCACTAGAAAAAAATTTACAAAACTAGCTATATTATCTCACTTCTATAAAATGCAAAAAATATCTAGAACGTTCTACACCAAAATGGCAGCTACAGTGGTCCATAGGTAGTGAGACAATAGGTTTTTGTTCTTGTTTCTGTTTCTGTGTGTTCTGATTTATACACAATAAATTTTAAAGTTTTCTTTTTAACAATTTTTAAAATCCAAACAAAAATTTAGGAAAAGGATAAAAGCAGTGTCAGGTTGGGTATATGAGATATGGGGAAAGGCTCAACTAATGGGACCTCAGTAGCACCGTGGACTTTCTATGTGTAGAGCCCAGTCAGGCCCCTTTCTCTTTGTAACCATCCTTCCTTCTGGCCCGGAACTCACCACAGACAGGATCACAGTGAAAGCTCCAACATACCGGGAACCCAACCTGAGCCAGAAGCCTCGCTTCCTGGTGGGTCTGCGGGCTCACCTTCTGCCCCAGGGCTGCGAGTGCCGCATGACCTGTGCAGTGCAGGGCTCACCCCAGCCACACGTCACCTGGTTCAAGAACAACCAAAGCTTGGACAGAAACCCTGCGATGTACACTACCGACATGCTGGGTGTCTGCTCCCTCGTCATCCCCAGTGTGTCCCTTAAGGACAGTGGCGAGTACAAGGCTGTGGCCGAGAACCCACTGGGACAGGCGGTCAGCACAGCCACCCTCATTGTTACAGGTAATGATGGCAGGGGACCAAGTGGACATGGGAACAGAAAACAAGAGCCAGAGAAGCAGCCTCTGGCTGCAGGGAGCCCTCAAGGGCCCGCCTTCTCTAGGTGACTCAGCTGGTGCACCATGAGCCTTGGATTTCTGCCTGCCTCTGGGTATTCCATTATGTACTTCACCTCACCATCACCGAACATCCTGTGGTTTGATTTGTCCAACTGTAAAATGGGGCACTGGCTACTTTAGGGCCCCACACTACCCACCTAATGTGGCCTGGCACATGCCTCAGAATGAACCATAAGACTCTTGCTCATCACGTCCTTTTGTCACTGTGTCAGATAGGGATGTTTAGAAGACCACGCTGAGTCTCTCATTGGTGGGTTACTTTCAGCAAGGCAAACAATATATGGCAGTAAGAAAATATTTCAGCTCTGGGTCAACCCCTACCCAGTATTGCAGAGTCGCCACAATGGGACAGGTGGGGTAAGGGCTACAGCCCCTTCAGGATCATCTGAAATAGCCCATGTCTTACAGAATACAACTCCTAGCCCCGCTTGGCCTGGAACTCTAGTCCTGCCCCACCCTACAACCACGAGACGGATGGCAGATCTCTGAAGCTTTGCTCTTGATACCCACACTGCTGGCCTGGGGAGCCAGTCCGGAATGATGGTGGACATTCCTTCGTGAGACAGGAACAAGGGAGCTTCTGGTGAGATGTAGCCAGAAGGGCCGATGCCCTCCGAGAAGAAATAGAAGAAGGGTGGCGGATGTGGTCTTGCTCTGAATTGTGGCTCAGCATGACCTCCTGTCACTATGCGCGTCTTTGCTCTCCACATCTTGATGATGTTCCAGAGAAAGTGGTCCATTGGGTGGATGCTGAGCCCCCAGAGTGACCACAGGAACAGAAAGTCATGGAGGGCAGAGGACCTAGGTGAGGGCATCAAGGATATGTGTGTGAGGCGCTGTCTGTACTTCATTAAAACCACAAACTAAGAGAGATGAATTCTTTTCAGAGGAACTTGGGACTGGTGGGTTGGAGGAAGAATCCAAAGCCTCAGAGTGGAGGGTGGGTGGGCTCCCATCATGTCAATCCTCACAGTGAGTGGGCGCCCATCATGCCAATCCTCACAGTGAGTGGGCGCCCATCATGCCAATCCTCACAGTGATATCTGTCCTTCTTATGATCTCTTCCATCCCTGATATCCAAGAGAACCTCCGCCATCGATGAACCAGAAGCACGTCTTGTCTGCTAGCCCTGTGGCTCATATGAGACAGTGCATCAGAACTCACTGCCTCAGGGCCTAATGCCAGCCTGGTCTCAAGGAGGGGAGGAGTCACTTGCTCAGTTACTCCACCTGCTGACACCACCCTCCCCTCACCCCCTCCATGTCCAATGGCCTCACAGTCCAGGCCGTCAAAGACTCTTTCATTCCCTTGTTAAGTCATTTCCAAAGATGGTTTTCGTCTTTGTGCTGTGTTTATTTTCTCTACCAAAATGAAAGCCTATCGAGCATTCCTTTTATTAAGGTATCCTTCATTCAGAGCATTTTAGATGCAGACTTGCCCTAATTGTCAGTTCCCTATATTGGGCCGTAGCTAAGTCCCCATCTATATGCCGAGTCATGGGTTTTTCCCACCTTCAGTGTTGTTGTTGTTGTTGTTGAAGTTATTTTCTTTACTGTGTGTGTGAATGTGTGTGTGTGTGCTGCACATGTGCAGGTGCCCACTGAGGCCAGGAGAGGGCATTCTTACGGCCCATAGCAAAGTCCATGCAGCTCCTCATGATCCTATCCAACACAAGTTACTTTTAGGGACTGGAATGTTTAGGGACATTCCTTCACTCACATGGTTGACCTCATTTGCTAAAAGGCATACCACTCCATACTACCCTAGAAATCGCCCCCAGGGATACCCCACCTTCAGAAGAAGAAACCTCGATTCTGTATCTTATCCCCAGTTCTGTGGTGTCCCTCCCCAGGCAGCAAGTGTTGCATGGAGTTTCCTGAAGAGTCTGTCTCTATTCATCCCAGAGAGTGGGGACGACATCTAGCCAAAGAAATGGTTCTGTGTTTTTCCTCCTGCCCATAGCTCTTGGAATAATGACTCGTGAGACTCATTAAATGTTATACAAATACTTAGGCAATATAGCTAGGTTCTTCTCTGAGTAGCTCATAACTTAAAATAACCCACTATTGTAATCTCCATTCTGGCACGTGGCTGGTTATCTGGGCTCAGGTGCCATGTGTCCTGTCCTCCTCACACCTTGCTGGCTGAATCTTGTGTGCCTGTCTCTATCCCAGAATCCCTTATGCCTGCCGGATGTCCCTCCTGTTTCCTGCCTCAGCCATAGGCCATAGGTTTTTAGTTGACAGGCATTGCATCCATACAGCACACAGGAGATTTCTTCTATAGTCCTGCCCAACTCTAGCTTGGTGATCAAAACTTAGTTGGGGTTGCTTGCCTGAGCATGGACATTTATAGGTGACCACACCACTGATGAAGAGTGACCCACCCCACCACAATCACTGACTACTTATGTACTCCTAAGGATGAGGTTTCATGCAGCTTTGTGCTTGTGGCCCATAAGCCTCCATAGCCCTTTCTTCCTTCCTTCTGTGAGAGAATGTTTTAGTGTGTTCAACCTTGTGAGGGTCTCATGAGGAATCACAACTGTTCTGATTTCAGTATGGCCATGGCTATGCCATGCTCAGAGGACAGAATTCCACAACACAAACTACTAAACGAATTTAACAGGAGTTTGGGTAAAAGAATCTATCTAAAAATGGTTTGTATTTCCATAATCAGCAGAAATCAGCTAGAAAATATCACCATAAAAACATTACCACTTTAAGCCAGGCATGGCGGTGCACACCTTTAGCCCCAGCACTTGGGAGGCAGAAGCAGGCATATCTCTGTGAGTTGGAGGCCAACCTGGTCTACAAAGTGAGTCTAGGATGACCAATGCTACACAGAGAAACCCTGTCTCAAAAAAACAAAAAACAAAAACCACTTTGGGTAGCAACAAATACATGAAACACCTAGGAATAAATAGAATAAGAGATGAACAAAACCTACATGGGGAAAAAATAAAACATTAGTGGAAAAAAAATAAGTGGATGTTTGGGTTGGAATAAATAATGGGTTGGAAACTACTATTGTAAAGGCAGTGGGGTCACCTAGGAAGTCAAATAATCACTTTGGAATTGGTATTTCCCCACAGTAGCATTAGCAATGATAACCTCAATAGCCCGGCTTTGGCGGCTGTTGTTCTATAGTTAGGTTGTCTGCATGGCGTCTACTCTCTGCCCTGAGCTCTGCCAGCCGCCCCTTGCTTAAATCCCTTCCTGGACATACTTTCATTTGTAGGTGACCATCTCAGCTGAGATGGGGCTACCGTGCATGCCCAGGGTGTCACTAGGTAAACTGGGCTTGCATCCTTCATCAAGTTCCATTGCTTGGAATGGAGGTGAGTAGCTGGAGGACAGGTGGACAGGGGTCAGTGGCGTCTCTGATGGGTTCAGTGGGGTGGACTATTGTTACACAGTCTTGATTTAGAACGGCCTCTCATTTGGCCTCATGCTCTGCGTTTGCCATCTTCAACAGCAATACATTTCTTTCTGATGGGAAGGGACTCTGTAGTTTCACCGTGTGCTGCCTGGCAAGCTGCAGCGTGGACGTGGCACTGAGCAGTCATTCCAAGCGATGCGTGCACCGTTACTGTGGTTGCTTACACTAACATTACCACTGAGGGCAGAGAACTTTTGTGAGAGGAGTCTCTCCTTCCACCATGTGGGTCCCGGTGAGTGGAGCATTTCTGGGTGGGGACAGCTTATGCAAACAAGAGGATCAATCCATTTCTTCCCAGTTGCACCACCCCCACCTCCTGACTCTTTGTAGGCAAAGGACAGAATTCTCCTAGTGGGAGAATTCACTATTTTCTCTGGCTAAAGGGGCCACCCAAAGTCAAGAGACTTCATGGGCCAGAGAGGTAAACAGTGGAGCCCCAGAGCAGGCAGGAACACGTTCTGCTCTTGCCCTTGTTTCCCATGTTGTCTATGCTCTCTGGGCCTCAGTTTCCCTTTCTTGTTAAGTAAGAGTGGGCAGACCCTCCCTCATCCACAACTTGCCATGGATGGGTCAATGAAATGACATGGCACATGGAGAATGCCAACTCTGAGGAGAGTGGATATCTGGAGATCTCCAAGAATTGACATCAGTAGGATGGGGTATTGTATCCGGCTATATTATCTCAGGGAGGCTGTTCTAGGCCTTTCCCAACCTCTCTCAGCCAGCCCCCAGCCTCGACTGTCTTTGTTCCTGACACACTGGTCTCTTTGCTGTTTCCTGCACATAACATTCACCCTCCAGACAACCCAATGGCCCATATAGCCCCATTAGGTCAGTATACTTAATGGTACCTTCTCCATGAGGCCTCTCTTGGCTGCCTTATCTAAAATGGCAGCTTTCTTCCTGGCAGCCTCTCTGGTATAGCTTCCTCCACACATCTATCACAGTATGACACAGTTGTTTGTACCAGTTTGCACTGTAACGGTTTCCTCTGGGGAGCATGACAGAGCCACAAGGGCTGGCCTTTCATGTTTACAGTTCTATTTCCAGCCCAAAGTGATGCCTACCTAGCTGACAGTAGATAGCCAACTATTTAACAGATACTTAGTGTGGCAGCGATTAAATTATAAGCTCAGAGTCAAACCGATGCCTCAATTCGCCAGCTGTGCCATGTTAAGCAAGTGACTTAAACTCTCTGAGACTGGACTTCTTTATTGGGGAAAAGGGACACAAAGCCACTTCTTTTAAAAGAATTGTAAGAATTAAACGTGCTAAAAATGCTTCCCTGAGTCTGGCAGGAGGAGGTGGTGTGTCTGCGGTAACTGTGAGCTTAAACGCAGCAGTGTTGCAGGACCTTTCTCTTTTTTCTTAAAAACAAAACAAAACAAAACCCTTACTTGTTTTACTTTATCTGTCGGCATGTTTTGCCGGCTTGTCTGTATGGGCACTATGTACATCCCTTTTGTATCCCCTAGAACTGGGGTTACAGATGGCTGTGAGCCATTATGTGGATGCTGGAAGTTGAAGCTGGGTCCTCTGCAAGATGGCTCCTAACCACTGAGCCATCTCTCCGGCTCCCCGGGACCTTTCTTAAGGAAAAGTAATGTGCTGGTTTTCTGGGTTCAGAGTTGTGTCTTGTAGCTATGGAATGAGAAGCTATCTGAGCTTCAGGTGGTGCAGGCCCAGCTGGGGCTGGGGCTTTAGAAGCCACAGGGTTGGCCAAGCAGGTGCTGGCCAACCACCCCCTCCTCAACAAATGCCTACTGGTATTCTAGGCTAGAAAAAAGCTGCTGGACCAGCTGACCATCTCTGTAAGAGAGGATGGGGTGGGAAATGTGTGTGTGTGTGTGTGTGTGTGTGTGTGTGTGTGTGTGTGTGTGTGTGTGTGTGTGTATTTTAATGTGTGTGGGTATTTTTCCTGCACATATGTCTGTGTACCACATGAGTCCCTGGCACTTGCAAAAGCCAGAAAAGGGCATAAGATCCCCTGAAACCAAAGTTACAAAATATTGCCAGCTACCATGTGGGTGCTAGGAATCAAACCCAGGTGTTTTGGAAGAATAGCCAGTCCTCTTACTCATTGAGCCAGAGGCAGTGTAGCTCTGGGATGCACTGATGCAGGCAGGCATTAAGCTCTTGTCTGGAGTGCCTGACTTGGTCTCTGACCACCAGCCTCCAGGACTCCCAACCCCATCTCCAGCCTCTGGATAGAGGAGAGTGAGAGGCCCAGGAGATGGTCTGGGGGCTGGAACAGAGATGGGAGCTGATATTCTTTGGTTTTGTTTTGTTTTTTTCAAGACAGGGTTTCTCTTTGTAGCCTTAACTGTCCTGGACTTGCTTTGTAGACCAGGCAGGCCTCGAACTCACAAAGATCCACCTGCCTCTGCCTCTTGAGTGCTGAAATTAAAGGTGTGCACCACCACCACCAAACAAGCTGATGTTCATGTACCTCAGAGGCCCTCAGGGGCCTCTGTTCTCTGAGGATGAGTATACTTGGGTTAAAATAGGCCTTGCCCCAGCCCTCCTGTGCTGTGTTGTTACCCATGCAAATACTGGTAGCGAGACAGTTCTGACAAGCCAAAGGGGACTTTGTGGTCAGGCCTACTTCTGTCCTTGGGGATGTTTGCCCAGCCTCAAAGACTCCAGGCTTCCCAAATTGTCCCCTTAATTTATACATTGCCTCAAGAGCAGGTACCCAATACCAGCTGTGTGCCAGGTACCATTTGGTTGCCGAGGAAACCACCTTAGCCTGTGCCCTAGAGTAGCCCTAACTTGAGGGCACGCTGGCCAATGGCCAAGCAGTTTCAGGACAATTGGATCAATAGTTGCCTAGATAATCACAGGGGGCCTGTGGGGGGAAAAAACGGTGGGAGGGACATTTAACTAAGATCAAGGAATCGAGAAAGGCTTCCTGAAGGAGGTGACACCTGAGCACAGCCTTGGAGGACTTGTTGGTCAAGATGAATCTCCCGATATGTGTCCAGGTCAATCTTCCTATTGGCTGGGTAGGAGGGCTGGGTGAGCTGATATAAGCAAAAGCTAGGAGCCTTGAGCTTGCCCACTACGGTGCCAGAGGACTGCATGTTTCAGTACGAGGTCATGTCCATCTTCCTGCCCCCCCCCTCCTACTAAGGGGAATGTTAACTTTCTTTAAAGGATGTTTTGAAGGAGCAGATAGAGCCCTCCCCACAGCCCACCAGGCAGAGCACACCTTCACATGGGCAGCTCCCTGGGGAGGGTTTTGTGTCCTTTGGAACCAGCCTCAGTTTACTGAGAGGAAGGGAGGGGTAAGTAACCTTCGAAAATGGACAACAGGCCCCACTCTGCCAACCCACCCACTTTGTCCTTTTGTCCCAGTCCCTAGGCAACAGCTCTAGTCTCAGAGGACCCCACCATGTCAGTAGGTAGATCAGGGCCTCTAGTCTCCATGGAAACCCTGTCCAGAGCATTGGGACCATAGACAACGCCTTGTAAGACTGAGACCTCCAGAGAGATCTCTAGTCTATACCCGGAGTCCCCAGAGAGAAACGGAGTCCGATGTCGATGCAACACACACAGGAATTTTATTGAGTCGATGCGCATCGAGGTCTGACAAGCTCTTTCAAGCTGCTGACCCCCGAAAGCAGGCATAAGTGCTTTTTATATCTTTTTGTAAAAGCAGAATTTAGCAGGCTAGCTAGGAGGGGTAAGTACATTCCAGGGATAGTGGAATATTTTTAGATACAGCTGGACCCTCAGCATAGGTTGGCTGGCCTTGAGTCAAGCTGGACCCTCATTATTTTTATATAGCTGGATCCTCAGCACAGGCTGGCTGGCCTTGAATCAAGCTGAACCCTCAGCACAGGCCGGCTGGCCTTGAGTCAAGCTGGACCCTCAGCACAGGCCGGCTGGCCTTGAGTCAAGCTGGACCCTCAGCACAGGCCGGCCGGCGTTGAGTCAAGCTGGACCCTACCAGGGGGCCAAACAGCTACAGAACACACGTAGTGATTTGATATTGATACCTTGATTCAATATCAATATTGCTTCCTGGCCCCTCCAGCCTGAGCCCTGCATCCAGGCCTGAGGTCTGGGGGACTTTGTCAAGTTTCCAGCCCAATCTGTGCCTGTTTAGTTCTCTGAGCCAGAGGTACGTACAATGCCTTCGGCTTGCTCTGCTTCTGACAGTGCGGATGTGCTGGGCCTTGCTCCCTCCTACATTTTATGAGTCTGTCTTCCTACGTGTGCACCCTCATGCCCAGAGCTAGCATGGCTTTACCTGCTGTCCTGTAACAGGAACCTTCCCCAGGATGCCTTGTGACCTGGCATCTGGTGGCCATCAGGCCATGCTGGAATTGGTCATGAGAACCACCTAGAAGGAGCCTCTCGCCAGCCTTTATGTGCCCTGCCCTGAAAGGAGGGCAACACGAGGGCAGGAAAGTCGAAAACAGTGGTGCATGGTTCTGTTACTGAGTGGTAATAAAATAGGGCCAGGAGTCCCACAGAGCCGAGCACAGCTGTTCGGGTTTTAGGTTTGGGGCTTGTTTTGTGCATGCCCCAGGCAGCATCAGGACCTGCAGGGCATAAGAGCAGGCGGGCTGCTCCTTGTGAGGCTCACAGCAGAGGGAAGTCTTCATCTACGGGGGCAGTTCCTGGTGGTATAAGGCCACGTGACAGAGGAAGCAAAGCAGATCCTGACCAGGGCCTAGAGGGTAGCATTGAAGCAATAGGTGAGAGCACCCTCTGGTGACCGAGAAGGTACTGGGAAAAAAAACCCCGCTCTGATCGTAGCATCCAAAGTCAAGGCTTTAAGGGAAACGTCTCTTCCTGAAAGAGGGACGCTGGAACAAGAAAGAAGGCTGCTTCCCTGAGGACTGACCTACAGTCTGATGGCCCACTTTAAACATCACCCCTTAAAAACCGAGTGGCCCATTTAGTCCTCTGTGGGTACTGAGCATGGGGGTTGCAGCTAGCCTACCGCTGGGGCATCAGTTGGGATCCCTAACCCCACCAAGTCCACTTCTAGGCATTAGCTCAGGGCAGACACTGGAATAGCGTAGTCTAACTCCCTCAAAGAACAAACAAGTCCCAGAGAGGGAAAGGTCCTTGTCCGGAGTCCTCAGTGAATTGGTGGTGGAGTGCACCGCCCCTCCCCACGCTAGTTAGTTCTGGATTTGCAGATAGGCATTCCACAGGCACCTCTCGCTCAGGGCTCCCTGGATGTCATGGTTAAACCTGGTTCCATCATTGCTGGTCTCGTTGCCTTGGACACGTTAGTTAACAATGCTGAGCTCAGCTCCTCATCTGCAAAATGAAAGCCATAGGCTACTCTCTCTAGAGTTGTTTTACTCCCTCAGAACCTCAGCTCAGGTGACATAGACCGCAGAGCCCCATCAAGGGACAAGATGACAGGAGACATGGCCAGAAAGGAAACCAGGTTAACCAGGGGCTCTGGCCAGGAACTAGCATTGGGCTCCAAGAAAAGACATTCTCCTTGGCCATTGATAGTCAATGCCTTCGGTCATGGTACCCATGTTCCTTCTAAATCTCACATGCCGCACCCACCCCCAGGCATGTGCCCAGTGGAGCGGGGTGGGGGGTCAGAGTGAGGCAGTGTGGCCCCGCTTTCTCCATCACGGAGGAGCTTCCTGAGCTGGAGCTGGTGTAAGGTTGACAGACCAGGTCCCAGTATCATGAGGTCCATGCAACAGAGGGAGGTGGCAGCGAGGGCAGAGGCTGTAGGCACAGCTGGAAGGGGTCAGTGCCGGTCAGTGCCGGGAGCTTCCTAAGACACTGTTCTCCATCACAGTATGTTCCAGGTGTACCACCAGGGGGTGATACAGGCCTTGCATTTGGCCTAGAGAGGTTCTTGATGCCTAAGGAGATAGATGGGGAAAAAGATGCAGCAATAGCCCAAAGATGGGGGAGCAAAGTGGAAGTCAGACTGGAGCTGTGGGTGCCAACGGACTGTGGTTTGTTCTCTACAGGCCTCTCTGGGGGAGAACTGCATGCTGTTCCCGTGGGCCCTGTTTCTGGCCTGGAAAAGAGATGTCTCCTTTCTCGGTTCCTGCTCCTGTTTACCTTCTGTGCCTAGTTCTCTGCCTGAGCAGCCCCTCACTCTGGAGCTTGGAACTTGGTTCCTGGCATCTACCAGAAGGGATTGAATGCAGGGCAGAGGATAGACTCTAGGACAGCCTGGTGCCACTTTCTTTTCCTGCTGCCAACCCCACGCCCACATGCACTTGCTTAGTGCTCCCACGTCTCCCCTGAAATCCCTCTTTTCTGCTTCCTTCCCTCAGTGATGCCAGACACATTTCAGACTTCCTTCTCGACCCCTGCTGGACACGGGGTGTGGGAAGATGGTAGAAATTGTCCTACACACCATTTCATCATCTCTTCTGCTCAACGTCCAGAGCTTGGGGGTGTCTTTCTGAGGGCCAGGGAAGGGACCTCTTGGGGCCCAGTAAGAGTGGAGTTCCCTCAGAACCGCAGCTCAGGTGACCTGGACAAGACTGCAGAGTCTAATCAAGGGACAAAATGACAGTAGACATGGTCATAAATGAAACCAGGTCTACGGGAGTGGAGGTGGGGGGCTCTGGCTAGGAGCTGGCATTGGGCTCCCAGAATACGCATTCTCCCTGGAAGATGGAGTCGGATTTGTCCTTCTCGCCTTGCCTATCTCAGCCTGGGGAATCTGGTGGGGCTGGCCAGGAGAAAGGAGAGACACCTCAGGGTGCGGTCTTAGCTGCTGACAGCACTCTCATACTCCAAGGACACGATGTCCTGGGTGAGGTGCCTGAGATGTGGGGCACAGTCTGGGCACAGGCAGGTGAGGGAGGGGCCCAGGGGAGGGAACGGGAGCACCTATGCCACAGTTGTCCCGTGGAGCAGCTAAGCTGGGAGCTGCAGGCTCACAGCTGAGGGGGGTCTCCTCAGATGGCCAGGCCTATCATCTCCTGTCTTCTCTTGCCCTTCCCAGGGCTAAGTCCAACCATCCAGGATGTTGCCCCTGGCTGTTCTCAATGGGTTACTGCTTCCCTGTGGACATTCCCCCAACCCAGGAAACTCAGCCGCATCCCTCCACTCCCTCACCTCCTGTGCCCCATTCCAGGAACAAACAGCCAGGGCCAGTCCTCCAGTTTTCAGCTCTCATGGGCACAGTCATGGTTCACGCTGTAGGGTGTGGCTACCCATCACCAAGATGTATTACAGCACATAGAATCAACTCATGTTTAGACTGAGGAGCAGATTCTGGTCCACAGAACAATCAGGCCCCCCTCACACCAGTGCCCTGTGCCATCTCTGATGCCAGCATCAACCAACACAACCCAGTCACAGCCTCAAAATGGGAGTAAAGCTGTGGGCAAAGAGATGCAAGGCAGTGATGGACAGAGACAGGCTGCCACAGAGGAGAGGGCGGCATGTGTACACACCTCCCAGAGGTCTAGTCTAGTTTCTCCATTTACTACCATGTCACCCCTGGTGCCAGGCGAGGAAAGGCTCTAGTGTTGCTGAACTGACGCTTTTCAGATTCCTTCTGGGAACTGTGCATTTGACTTTTAATGATCAGAGATCCATTCTCCTTGCTTATCTTGACAGCAGTGCAGGCCCTGCCCAATTCACCAAGCAACCCAGGAGGTGCGAACTTTTCTGGGTCCTTCTGTACCATGGAAGTGGGTAGTGTTGGCCTTCCATCTAGGAGCTGGGGACCCCATGAGCTCCTTTGGTCCTTTTACAGGGGGCCTGTATCATGTAGCTGAGAAATGGTGGCCTCCAGGAAATGGGAGGGCTGGGTTCCATACTGCTACAGGACAGCTCATAAGGGGGAAGATGGCAGGGTCAGCGATGCCTCATCATAGCACTTAGGAGAGGTCAGGGAGGGCAGAAGATGGGTCTAGCCCAGGGAGGACAGAATCGGGGCGATCTCACCTGTTCCAGATAACACAGGTGTGGCGTGGTTGTTTCCTATTGGTTGTAACCAGTAGGCTTCCCACCTGAAGCCTGGCACCCGCAGGGAGGTATCACCAAGGAGGCTTCCTATGGCACAGCCAGGAAGGACTGCCCTTTGCCCAGAAGGAAGACAGGAGAGGGTCTAACGTAGCCTGGACTCCCAGGAAAAATGTACCAGGTGCATCCGCTCCTCTGGCCTGGGGAGGTCCCAGAGTGGGGGCTGGTATGTGTTCCCAGGTATGAGTTGCTGTTCCTCTGGCAGCAGCACCTACACTACCCCCCCCCCCTACACACACACACACACTGCCTGCGTCAGGGGAGCTGTCGGCGCTTGCACTGGGCTTCCCAAGCGATGAGACACGGCTCCCAGCCTGCCTTCCCAAGCCGCTGGCGGCTTACACCCTGTCATCTGGGGTGGCTACAGTTCCCTTTGTGTGCCCAGATCCCTTCTCTGCAGCTGGTCCGTGACCGCTCCCAACTTTCCCTGTAGGCAATGGGTCCAGGTCCTGTCCCTCTGCAGAAGGGAGGGCAGTGGTGGAATACTGGGAGGCAAAGCTGTAGGTGAAGGAATCTCTCTCTCTCTCTCTCTCTCTCTCTCTCTCTCTCTCTCTCTCTCTCTCTCTCTCTCTCTCTCTCTGTGTGTGTGTGTGTGTGTGTGTGTGTGTGTGTGGTGTGTGTGTGTGTGTGTGTGTGTGTGTGTGTGTGTGTCCTTAGGGAGCAGGTGAGAAAAAGGACAGAAAGGGACAAGAGTAAAATTAAACTGGAAAAAAATTAGACTGGAGCAGCTGGGAGGCAGGTGTTGGTGAAGGTTCTGACAAAAATGTCCACATGTAGATGGGTGTGTCCGGCCATGGCTTCTGGACAAGACATACATCTTGTCACTCCCTGGGCTCCTAGCTAGGACAGGGAGCCACACCCATCTCCCTGCGCTGCTGCTGTCCTCTCTCCTCAGGCTTTGTAAAGGAGGTACACACGTGCCCGGTGGCCCCACTCATAACTTCCCCCCTTCTGAGTCTGCCTCCTTCCAACAACTTTTAAACACCATCGTGATACATTCTTCCCACAGCAGAAGGCACAGGCCTGAAATGTACATGCTGATGAATTTTGACAAATGTACAAAAACCGAGACAAGGCATGTCCCTACCACATGTCTTCCTAGGGTGGTAACTTGTAGCCAGGGCCTGTGTGGAGAACACCTTTGTGTCCTTCCAACATCTGGCATGGGCAATTAGCATATGGAAAGGCTCTCCTCAGCTGGCTCACCTTCCTTGTACACAGGGCCCCTCACACTCTGAGAAGGGGGTCTGGGTACACAGGCTTGGTACCACTCCACTGAGCTCCTAGGGCATGAGCTGGGCCGCTCCTCTGGCCTCAGGCCTCCTATCCTCTGGGTTCCCATGGCAGACTGCTTCCTTCATCTTAGACACCCTGCTGAGTGCACAGAACCCAGGAAGGCTGAGAGCTGAGTGTTCTGCCCACACCGGATGCTGACAGCCAGGGCTGGAGTCTGAGTCCAGGCCAGGGAGTGAGGAGGCCCTGACAACGGAGTGTGAGCAGTCCTCTATTCCTGGGCTGCTAGTCAGCAGCTAATTTCAGCTGACCTCATCATTAGGGGCTGAACTCCAGTCTCACCAAGATGTGGGGCAAGGCAGGCATTTCTCCAGTCACAAGATGAGTAGGTTAAAAAGAAATTACTTTGTAGATAGATAGGTAGATAGACAGACAGATAGACAAACATAGATATGAAATTCATATAGATATGAAATTATTATATACAGTATATACTGTGTGTGTACATGTGTGTGTGTGTGTGTGTGTGTGTGTGTGTGTGTGTGTGTGTGTGTGTAGGAAGTCTGCCTGGCCATATACCACATACATCCCACCCTTCTTTGTATAAAGGTAAACAATTTTCCTGCAATGGGTTCAGGCCAGCCTGGATTCGGTAGAGGGTGCACTGTAGGGAAACCTCCAACAGTATGTCAAATGATAGACTATTCTGACCCTAAACACCATCCCCCACCCCAAAGGAAAAAGAAGTGGCTTCCATCCTTTTCTTTTTCCTTTTCAAACAATATTTATACCTAAGAAAAAGTATTAAAAAAGCGGGGCCACTCAGGTGGGACTGGCCTCTAGGAGCCCATAGTCTCCTGCCTCTGTAGCTCTAGGTGGCTTCAGTGGGACCCTCAAACTCCAAGACCTCAGAAGCCATCATAGCTAAAAGCATGGAACATGGTGGCTAGGCTCTTCCTTGAAGGGCAGTCAAAGGGGAAGAGACTGAGTCTTCAGCGAGTCTTTGGACTCACGCTCTCATTAATGCTCATGAGCAGCTGTGAGCCAGCTTTCCCACACATTTCATAGATGAGGAAGTGTGTTTGGAGGGCAGAGAGGAATGCGCCTCGCATGACATGGCTGCTGGTGACAGAAACCCAGCTCCCCCAGGAATGTGGTCTCGTGATAAGGAACCTACAAGTGGAGGGAAAGATCCTTCAGCTGTGGGTATGGAGGTGGCGTTAGGAAGCTGACATCACTGAACAGTCACTCAGCAAGCATTCCAGACATGAAGTGGGATGACAGCGTCATGGCGACACGCTAGACTACAACCAGTGACTGTTATCACCAGGAAGCCTAACTATATGCTTTCTCCTCCGTGGGCAGCACCCTGTGGGGACTTCCTGTCCTTTAGGAAGGTTGTGGGAAGGCAGATCCTATGTCACCATGGTGGGTGGCTAGATTCCTGGGTGGCATCCAAGGGCCTCACAGAAGCCACCTGGAGCTCCTGGGGGCAAAGGAGATGCTCCTGGCACCCGAATCTGAGCTTCACTTGTTCTGTTCTGTGTTGGTGCCTCTGCTTTCATCCTGGACAAGGAGAGATAAAGAACTCCCTGGGCTCTTTGGGGTCTCTAGACCTCAGGCTCTTCCAGACTCATGTGAGGCCTCCACGCCCACCAACAAAGTTGGTTCCCTCTGAAAAGCAATCTTGTGAAGCCAGGATCTTCTGGCCCACTGACGGTACCTTCTAGGGCCCTCCACTGGGCTCCCACTCTCCATGCATGTTAGGTGGAGTGATGGGGAGAGTGTTTGGCTTGTTCCTGGGCCCCTAGATCTTCTACGGACAGAGGTCCAGGGAGCCTTGCCTCTGACCTTCTTAGTCACTTCCCTGTCCAGGCAAGGGAAATGCTGAGAACACAGCTGTTGGGAAAGGGACCTATAATTGGCTTTCCTACCACTGTCTAGCCCAGAGCTGCACCCAGATGTGGCAGGTAGGACCAGAGAGCAGAAGGTGGAGAGGAAAGTAAGAACGGCTGATCTACAGGACCAGAGAGAAGTGGAAAATTTACAATAGGTGACCTCCTGCCACTATGGAGGTAAGGAAGGAGAGCCCGCAGTTATGAATGAATGAGTGAATGAATGAATGAATGAATGAATGAATGAATTTTTCACTGGGCTTCTTTTGTCCACACCAATCTCCCCAGATGGCACCTTCAGTTCCTTTGCATCTGTGCTGTACAATACCAGATGTGGCTAAAGGGTCTGGATTTCAAGCACTGTATAAGAGAAAAATGATGTAAAATATTGTGATACTTTTATATAAAGTATGCATTAAAATATTATCACTTGTTATTTTGACATATTGACGTAAATGAAAAATATTAAAAGTAATTTTACCTGGCATTTTTTTTTCTGCATGAGGTTACTGGGATTTTCAAATTGCATGTATGGTTCACATTCTTATTTCTTTTGGACTGCCTACAAGCACAATCAGAGGGCCAGAGGCCAAGAACTTGGAGTGGACTCACAGCTAGTCACAGCCAGTCAAAGCCAGTGAAGAGCTGAGCCCAGAGAGGAAGGCTGACTGTGCCAGGCCCCCAGACGCACCCAGTCTAAGGAGGGCCAGGAGTGGGAAGGAAGCAGAAGACGAAATAATCAGAAAAGAGGCCTCAGGTGTGCCTCAGCACGCCACTGATTCAACTCCATGACACACACATGGGATGCATAATCTAACTTCCGTTTTATGTCTGAGAAAACTGAGGCTCTCGAAGGTTAACCCTTCGAGACCAGCAAGTGGCAAAGCAATATGTGAATCAAGTTTATTTGAGCTCCAAAGCCTGGATTTTTCACCTTCACTTTGTCCTATGAGGTAGTTTCAGTGTCTTGGAGGTGGAAGTGAGATTTGGGATTTCTGTCTGTGAAGAGAAAGGACATGAGCCCCCTCCGCCCCCCATCAGAACAATGCTGGGCACTTACTGGAGCTGTTCTAGGTCCCTCTGTCTGTCTGGGCCTCGAGTCTCACCCTCCCACTTGCGCTGGGAAGAGCTGGATGGCTTTTCTAAGATTGCATAGGTAGGACAGGCATGTGTGGCCGGGACTCCTGAGCTGTGATACAAGTACCATGCACGTAGTGACCAGATGTACCCGAGACATCAAAGCCAGGGCACAGCAAGGCCGCTGGTTCAAAACAAAAGCCTTGGGTTGTGGGTCGTGAGGCCCTGGGCTCTGGGGAAAGATGAAGAACACCGAGACCATTTTATTGCCACTTGCTATGTAATTAATGATTTAATGACCTTTTGGAAGGCCCAAGGAACAGGAGAGCCATTTATGGACTCGAGAGCATGACCCCAATTGAGAGCTGAGTCTCCATGCCCTGCAGGTCCCGTGGGTAGAGTCATCCTCCACGGCCTTTGTCTGCTGCTGCATCCTCAGTCTTTATCTCCCCTTTCTCAGGCATGGAGACTGCCGCGAAAGACTGCAGTCAAAGCCAGGAGCTGCTCACGGCCCCCAGTGCCCAGGCCCTACGCGATGTTGCATGGGGCAGTGTGCACTACATGCCCTTATGGGGGTGGTGCCAACCATTGCTTCCATCCCTCTCTGGTCTCGACATATTATGGGCTACTTCTGAAGCCATTCCCTGTGGTCAGCACACACACACAGTCACAGGGCCCCACCTCTGAGCCTTTGATACGGACCCTTTCCCTGCAGCTGAGATGCACCCCTTCTCAGAGATCTCTGGTCAGCTACTGATTTGGATGACAGGCCCACACGCTCACTACCGGTTGGTTTCTCTGATGCATTCAGGTTCCTGAAATACTTTATGCTCCTATCTCGAAGGCTCTTTGCCTTCTTTTTCTCTCTGGGCTCTCGGGTTTTTTTTTCACCCACAAAATAGAGTCCACACTCCATATGTAGATCTTGAATGGGTAAAAAGGAAACAAAAGATGTAGTGTCTGGCAAAAGAGGTGCCCCTCCCCCCCCCCATCAACCTGGTCTGGCCAACCAGGTCCAGTCCAAACTCCACAAGCACCAAAGGCTTTCCATCTTTTCTGTCATCAGAGGGTCAAGAGGACTCAGTAGGGAGTCCACAGTGTCCGCCCTATCCTTAATTTCACCTTGGCAGTTTGTGTCAAAAATGGTACATGTTTATTGCAAACACTCAAGGAACTCCAAAAATGTGCAAGGAAAGTAACAAATCACCTCAAATCCTATATATCAGAGTAAACAATACGAATATTAACTAAAGATGGGTTCTGACATGTCTCCAAATACAGAGGCAGAATAGAGGGCAAGTAAATGATTTTATTGTTTTGCGATAATATAATACATTTTAAACAACATGAAAATATTATTTATTTGTACTCATACGTTAGAGGAGGAGAGGAAAACAGGAAATTTGAAAGCGTCCTTCAGCCTTTCATAAATGCCTTGTAACAAGAGACATTTGTTCCTATAAGATCTATGAATAAGAAATTTTATTTTTAAAAATTATATAAAACGTTTTCATCGTAGATGGGCTGGCTGATGACCTGCGATGAAAGAGGAAATGAGTGGCCCCCCTCCTCCTCCCACCTCCTGACTTTTGGTGCTCCCCTAATTTTCATCTTCTCAGAGGTCCAGCTCTCTAATATTCCCTCCGTAAAGCTGTGTGCTTAAGTGGAGGCGAAGCTCACGACCAGCCTTCCTTCCCTGGCTTCTCTAGTCAGGGCGTCCAGGATCAGATCATCCCGGGCTCACCAAATGAATCAGGAGCCTTGTGAACATCATCCATGCTCCCCCACCGAGCCCCGCCCCATCCCACCGGCTGCATTTTAAGGTGGCCTCCTCACACCGAGGCTCTGTTGACTTTAAACTGGAACACTACTGACCTGAACTAGCTTTCCTCCACTCTGT
This sequence comes from Acomys minous, assembly GCF_964271855.1. Classification (NCBI taxonomy): domain Eukaryota; kingdom Metazoa; phylum Chordata; class Mammalia; order Rodentia; family Muridae; genus Acomys; species Acomys minous. The sequence continues at coordinate 53,887,790 of NC_140483.1, forward strand.
TTTGGGGGACATTGTTGTCATCTGGCATAGAATGAGGGCTAAGTCTGAGTAGAGCCTGGGGTTTTCCTCTTGTACCCATTTGACTTTCTGGCTGGGCACCTGAGAAATTCTTTATGCCTCAAAATTCAATAACTCAGATCAGCTGTGTGTCTCTGTGCTGCTCCTCCAATTTTCTCTGCTATGACCTGTGCCCCTCTCTTGGCCGACTCAGTCTTTTTGTTCATTACACCCTGAATATCTTTTTGGATCCATTTGCTTGCCTTTAGGAAATGTATTATTCTTATATTACCAGTTTTTCATCTGCTCTTGTGTTCTCTCCGGTCGCTGTTAGTCTCTGCCCCTTTCTCCATAGATAGCTGATAATGGCCTCAAGGCTTTCTGCTACGCCGCCGTTCTATTCTAGGCCTCTCATGTCATCTCTAAATCTTAGTCTTTAAAGTCAAAGAGCCCACGTTCAAACATGAGATGGTTGTGAAAAATCTGAGACTGGCTTCTGCCCAGTCCTCTTCCCGAGTGGGTTCTGCACCCCGCTCGCCCTTCATGCCGCGGTCTGTCTTTGCTCCCTCCCCTGGCTCGCCGTGTGTTTTCACAGTTGCTGCACCATCTCTTTTCATACTGCTTATGCTAACATGAGCAGCTCTGTCCACACCCTCTATTTGCTTTGATATGAGGCAGATGAATCACATCTGCCTTGTATTGTCCGCTGGATTGCCTCATGCCTGGAAATCTTGCCTCATGCCCGCGGCCTTCTCAGAAACACAGCTGCGCTTCCCCCTTGCCTAGCCTGAGTGCCTTTCCCTGGCACATGCCGGCCACAGGCACAGAAAAACTCATGTCTTAGTTTGGAGGGAGGTGAGTGGAAACTGGAGTTGTGTTGCCTCCTTCTCAAATCTTAAAGGTTTGTTGTTTTTTTTTTTTTTTAATGCAAATACAGAGGACTCTGAACAGTTCTGAGAACTTACTGAGGAAAAGTGAAATCTATTCAGAAAACGTGACGTTGTCAAATGAAAAGGATGGTGTCGAGAACATAGTAGGTGTCTACCACGTGTGCTGGGATGACTTAGCAAACATTCCCTGATGGGAAAGTATGAGGCACAGGGCTCTGCGGAACAAGCTGTGCCCAGAGAAGATGAATGGTGCAGACATCCTTGTCCCATGGCCTGGCAGCATTAGTCTAAGTTAGTGGCAGCTAAACTCTTGCAAGTCAGTAAGTCATCAGCCTTACAAGGTAGAAATTGAGAAAGCATTGCAGGGAACAAAGGGGGAAAGGGGGAAACAGCAGTTTGGGGAGTGCCAAAGGGGTCCGGGCATGTACCCAAAAGAATCGAAACCAGGAACTTGACCAGACATTTGTGTACCTAGGTTGACAGCAGCATTCTTTGCAGTAACCAGGGAATGGAAACAGTCCAAGTGTCAGTGGCAAATGAATAGACACAATGTGGTGTGTACACACTGTGGAATATTACTCAAAGAGGATGGAGGTCCTAGCATATGATATAAAATGAATGGAGTTTGATAGCATTTTATATTAAGTGAAACAAGCCATGCCAAGGGGACAGATGCTGTATGAGCCTAATCTCACAGGTTCCCAAAGCAGCCAAAACACAGTAACAACATAGAATGTTTGGGGACTGGGGAGATGGCCCAGCAGTTAAGAGTAGTAAATACTCCTGCAGAGGACTGAGGCTTGGTTCTCAGCACCCACTGGGTGGCTCACGACCACCTGTAACTCCAGTTCCAAGGGGATCAACACCCTCTTCTAACTCCCATACATACACTCAGGTGCGCGTGCACACACACACACACACACACACACACACACACACACACACACATGAATAAAAGTAATGAATGAATACAATTTAAATTTACAAAAGAGAAACCAGGATGTAGTTGCCAGGGCCTGAGGGAGGGGATCTAGGGGTTCCAGTGCGGGGTGGCCGAACAGCTCTGCAGGTGAGTCATGGAATGGCTCTCTCAGTTGCGCATGCATTAGTGGGACTCTTAGAATGATTTGGCTGGAATATTTTCCCAGGGTATGAAAATATGCAAAAAAAAAAACAAACACTCATTGGACTTGAAACTGTATATGCTCAAGCCTCAGCACAGGCCTGGGTAGACTCCTGAAATGCATCCCCTTCAGGAGTAGGTTGCTGAGGACGGAACTTAGAGCCTCGAGCTTGTTCATCAAGCACTCTAGCCCCAGCGCTTGAAAGATGCCTCCAGGGAAAAGTCCTGATAGATAATTCTTTTTATTTTATCTACCTAGCCTGGAACTTGTGGAGAGATAAAGACACCTGAAAAGTAACAAGCCACTGGGCCAGAGGCGTCTGTGCAAGTGATGAGAGACTACACCTAAGAGCCTTCTGGAAGTGTGTACCATTATCATCAGTGTGCTGGTCATCAGCTCAGCAACTTGCCCTTTCTGGTAACTGACATGGCTGTCCCAGTAGCAGCAGCAGACGAAGGGCAACAGGTAGAGAAAGGATCCTTCAAGATCACCTTCACCACTATACAGAGCTGTTCCCAGAGTCGGAGGATCCCACGGTGGGAAATGCCAGTCCTGTGTCTGACTTCTTTCATCACTATAAGATTCCCTCATACCATGGACCTCCCATGTCTGGGTCTCAACATGACTGGGAAGAGTGTGGACACTGGCTGATGGCCAGAGGGACCATGCACCATCTTGAGAGCTAGGTAGATAGTGTCCTTTGGTAAGTGGAGATGTTGCCTTTATTATTTTTATTCCTCAAGGATCAGGCTCCTCCTTTGCTATAAAGAATCTTTTTCTTTATTTCTTTTTCCTTTTTTTTTTTTTTTTTTTTTTTTTTTTTTTTTTGTTGCCCCCATGGGTCCTAAGCAGGAAGATGCTGCCAGGTTACCTAAGTGGCAAGTCTGGGAAACTAATTTCATCTTTCTACTCACATTCTCTCCACAATGGATAATTTGTGAATCCTCTATGAAAGTCAACATGGCAAATGCGCTGCCATGTGAAGATGAAGGGGGGGAGGTCATCCTCCCAAAAGATCCAGGTGGGCTGCAAACCTAAAGAACTCAGAGCATTTTTGTGGCCTGGGTACTAGTGCACATGTTTCTCTGCATGGCGTGTTGTATACTCTGCCTACAAGACACCTCAAATTTCCCCAATATCTCTGCCTTTGCCCTAGTCTTTCTGCCCAGAAAAGGCAAAACTAGAAAGTTGAGACAAGAACCAGGCCTTCTCACTCCAAGTCCCAGCATGTCCCTCTCCCCAAACTTGCTTTGAGTTTTCTGAGGAACACATTTGGTGGCTTTCAAGTCTCTACTGTGTCATCCAGAGATTTTCCCCTCCTTTCCCCGAAGCTCTTCTTTGATTGGACTAAGCAGGGAGGCTTATCGTCCAGGAAAGGGAGTTGCAGAGGGATGAGAAAAAGACTTTGAGCTGACAGAAAGAGTTAGCATTCTGTAACCTTAAAAAAACAGGGCAGGGAGGGCTATGGGAGATGATGGGACCCGCCCCCCTCCTCCACTGTCAGGTTCAGAATGAAGCCCTTTCAGGAAGGACAGAGTTTACAGGAGTCCAAAAGCTCTTCGAAAAGCAGGGAAGATAGCCTCAGTCCCTGGGGGCAACCACATCCCCCAGAAAAGCACTCTTAAAAACAGGGCAGAAAACAGAACCCCCCCCCAAAAAAATACTCTCCAATGAGTGTTCATGTGGGCAGGAGGAAGGAGGGCTGGGGCCCCATCAGCTGAGCAAGAACAGTCCTGAATTGGTTACTCACTCAGTGACTTTGAACGGTTCCAAACAAGACTGTTACAAATAATCCCTTACTTACTTTAAACAGGAAAGTTTAGGGTTTTTCCCCCATCGTCATCTTCAACAGAACTATGAACCATATGGTAACTTGCCCTTCCCTGCACATTTAAGTATATTTATGATATAAAATTTGGGCATCAGCAAACCTTCAACTTCGTATCTGGAAATTAAGACATACTAATCACGCCCAAAGGCTCCCAGCCTACTGTGGGGCACGGAGGATCTGGAGCCTTAGCCAGACTGTGCACTGGGGTCTGCACTCCAGATCCACCTCTCCAGAGGCTGCTGTACTATGGCTTTGTGGGTGAGTAATGCCATCCTACTGTCTGACCGATGACAGTATAATTAGCACAAACAGCAATTAGGGTAATTGTTCTGTTTAGACGTAACCAGACTTCACTGCTATAGGTTGGGAGAGAGTCGGTGCCTGAGTCTTGTCCATAGGGCTGCACACTGCTGCTCTTGGCTATGGCAGCATCCACCCACAAATGGCTCAAACTAGGGCACATGGTTCACAAAGAAGCCACTGCTTGGAGAAGAAGGGCTCTTAGATGCATGTCCCAGGCCAAGGGTCGATGGGGGGCTAGGCCACGTGGGGAACCTCACAAGCTTAACATCACCGTGGAAACTGTCTGTCATTTGTGCCAAGCCTCAAACACTTCAGCCAGCAGGTGGTTTCTGGGGGGCTGGAGGAGAAGTGCAGATCCCCCTGACTCCCTGCCAGCTACACTACCAACTAGGGGTTAGCAGCAGAGGCCACAGATTCTCTATCAGCCACAGGAGCAAAACCAAGGAGACTGGACAGAGAGATGGGAGGTCTAGTCTCCAGGACAGTGGAAAGGTGGAGGGTCCTGCATGGGGGGCCTTAGAGGCCAAGTAGTTGTTATAGACGAAATCCAGCTGGGAGAAGCAAGGGAAGGTGCAGGCTCCTGCAACCGTTCTGTCGTACAGCTCTGATAGCGACAATGAGGAGGACTGCCGACTGTCGTCACATACAGGATCTTCTGTGTCTAGCTGCTCAACGGTCCCATCTCATTTTAGTCTCCCCAAAGTCCCATGAGGTTGATACACTCTGTCCTTCCCCCACCCCACCCCTAGTCCACAGGCATGTGGAGGGAAGTGCTCACTGAGGAAGCCTTAGCTGGTGAGAGGAGTTAGGCCTTGACCTTGGGCCAAGTCTTTTGGTTTCGTGCACTAAGCCTTAATCATATTATTGGAGTTCTTTTGTGTTTGTAGAGGGCCTTATAAAGTCGTCTTACACATGTTAGCCTATTTGGTTTTTTCCAGATAGTAGCCCTGGGGACGGTGGTGACAATGAGCTGATGGCATGTTACAGACCACGAGTAGCTAACTTGCTCTAAGTGTGCTACCTACAGCTGTGGCACTCACCTGGGAGCTCGTTAGAAATGCAGAGCCTCAGGCCCCGCCCCATGCCTGCTGCGCCACAATCTGTGTCTTAACAAGATTCCTCGGTGATTAGATGCGCCGTAAGATCCAAGAACTTAGCGCATCTCCTCCCACCTGTGCCTTTTATAAGCAAGCAAACAGAAACTCAGACAAGGCCAACGATTTGTCCAAAGTCATATAGCAAGTTGGTAGACAAGCCAGGTCTAGAACTCTGCTTTGTATAAAGTCAAATGAAGGCCGAAGGGCTATGCTTTCTACCTCAGCATCACCGCTACCCAACATTGAGTTGGACAAGCTGGTTGGACCCCATTCTAGTCATCTCTAAAAAGATGTCAATCCAGATTTTTTTTAAAGCTTCCTGCTTTAAAACCTTGACAAGCAGGGGGGACCTGACAGGCCTTCAGAACCACATGCACCAATGGGTAACTTGATCAGACCCTATGGTGACTCTTTTCTCAGACAAGACTTCAGTCTCCCCATTGTAAAGTAACAAGTGGCCTCCTGAGAGCCTGACTGCCATCTGAGCTCTCCAATGAAAGGCTTATAGAAAGACAAAGTCCTATTATGTTTTCTTGTTGTGTTTAATTGTGGCTGAGTTGCTTTGACTGCCTGCAGACATCCCATTAAGTAGGAAAGTATGAAAATGATGGGCCGCCAGGCTGAGAGGCTGGCAGTTATTAGAGGCTGGGCCCCTCTGACTTCCTGGCAGGGAGGTGTAACTGGCTTCATAAATTCCTCCTGGTACAGTGGTGACGTCTCCGCAGCCGCTTCACTTTGCTGAGAGCCACTGGGACATCATTCTTCTCTCAGCATGGAGTGAAACCAAGCAGCGAGCAGGGGCAGGAGACGAGGGCAGGGAGGAAGTGGCTGGCTTCTTGATGCTGGGCAAGAGCTGGTCGTTGGTCACCATTGCTGAGGGATGGTGTCATTCTTGCACGTTTCATCCCTATCCGTGGGTCCCTACCCCAATCAAGATGCATGCCAAATGAGAGAGGCTAGCTAATAGCTCATGCTGTCCAGTGGCGAGTTTCAGGGTCAGCATCACTATCAGTTTCTTGTGCTCAATCTCCCATGCCCTTGTATCTTAGAACGGTAGAAAATTATTCTCTTCCCGTTCTGGAAGCCGTCCTCACAGAATCAAGGCGTTGGCCTTGTTGGCCCAATCTGCAGATCTGTCTTATAGTTCTTACACTTTCCAGTGGCTTCTGCACCCTTTCCATGTGGCAGCAGAGGTCTTATAACTGCCTCTGCCTCCACATGGTCCCCTCTATGGCTCAGATCTTCATCCACATTCTTTTAGGGAAACACTTGATCTCATGGGTCCTATGAAGAATCCTTCCCCAAACTCACCACACTCACAAGCTCCAGCTGTGAGGATATTGGTATTTGGCAGGGACACTACTCTACCCACTAAAACATCCCCCTGAAGACCATGCCCTTAGGCAGCTCTTTCCTCGTAGAGATGTCTTAAGGCGTGTGTAGCATGGAGGAAAATCCTTTGTCTGGGGATCATAGCACCTTAAGATCCAGCTCTGCCACTAAGTAGTAGTAGCTTTGTACGGGTCATAGCCCTTCTCCAAGACTCAGCTTCTCATCCTCCCACTGTGTGTGTGTGTGTGTGTGTGTGTGTGTGTGTGTGTGTGTGTGGTTGGGGGTGGGACGTGATAATGAAGCAACTCTGCTGCTCAAGGAAGTGAGGGGCAAATCCTAAGAGATACAGGACAGGAAGCCAAGACCATAAAGCACTAAACAGATGTGAACGTTACCAAAACGATGGCCAGGCACATTCACCTGACCCAGCAAGTGGTCCAGAAAGCGCTTACTCTTTGTAGGAGGCCAAATGATCACCCCCTTGGAACAATAAAAAGCAAAACTCCTTGCCCTAAAGTTCAAGCCTACCTTTCCTGTTCCCAAGCTCTCCATTATCCTCTGGATCCTACGAGCTCACTACATCCTGTCCTCACATCGCCAGCCATTCCCAGCATTCTCCTTGCCCTCACCCTGAGCCCCATAGCCATGATGCTGGGACGTGTGCCTAAACTGCGTCTCCAGAGTCAACAAGAGAGTCTTGGGTTCACATCTCTTGCCAACTTAGATCCATTTTATTGACCAGCTTCCAAGAGAGTAGGAGTGGGGATAAAGTCCTCTGTGATAAAGGTCACTTGGTCTTTCTTAGCACAGCAAAGGCTCTCGGAGCATGCCAGTCAAGGACAGGCTTGGCAGGTGGGGAACACATTGAGATGCTGCTTTGGGAAGGAGTGGGAAGTGCTTTCCTCAGCTCTCCTGCCCCTCTCCTAACTCCCTTAGCAGCTGCAAGGACAATGGAGTCCTAAGGCTGGGGATGGCTAGAAGAATAAGGTACCAATGGACCCCCTCAAATCCTCAAGGGCTATTTATCAAAATAGGCATAGACCTGCCTGTGCCCCAGCAGGACCTAGAGTTAAGGCTGTCGTGGGTATTTTCCAGCAGAGGTGTTACAACAGCACATGTGATCGGAATACAGGTTGGCTAGATAGGCATTCATCAAGCCATGTAAATATTCAGAGCATGGTAGTAGGCGCGCTGGTGATGCAAAAGCTTAGAGAGCACAGAAGCATGGCCAAGTATACCAAAGTGGGCATGGGAGTTGGCCATTTGCTCTGAGACTTAGAGAGAGAGAGAGAGAGAGAGAGAGAGAGAGAGAGAGAGAGAGAGGGAGGGAGGGAGGGCGGGCGGGCTTGCTCCAAGGTGAAGGCATCTTGAAGGTTATTGGGGGGAGGTTGAGGTGGATCTCAATGGGCAAAGCTGATTTGGTGGGCTCTGGTGCAATAGCAACTATGCCTGGCAGAGAGCCACAATGACTAGGCATGGCTCCAGCTCAGGCCCAGTGGGTGGGAGACTCTAGGTCATTTCTTGTGGCCCACAGCTTGGGTATTGTTGAACATAGGTGAAAGGGATGCTGTGGTTTGTTGTGGTGATCTCAACAAGATGGCGCCTGGCTTGCCATGGAAGGGGTAACGCAGACAGAAGGATTTGATACTCAGCAGATTCTTAGGCCAGCTTAAGGCCCTGGAGTGTCTTGGCTCCCACCAATGCCCATCCATGGCCTGGCAGGCTGCCTGCCCAGCAGCTCAGAGCAGAAGCAATGCAGGGTGCCAGCTGCCTTGGGTGTGGCTGCCGTCTGCAGGCAAGAGCAGGTGACTCATCCCACCACCCATCACCGCCAAACTGTGCAGGCCTGGGGTTGGGACTGGGCAGGTGACTGTGAGACAAAAAAAAAAAAAAAAAGAAAAAAGAAAAGAAAAGAAAAAAAAGAGCACAGGGCCTTGCTGGCCTCTCAGGCACACCCCCCAGGCTCCTGCCAGCTACAGCGTGGCCTTCCCTGGGCTGAGGCTTCACCTCCTGAATGCTAGCAACTCTCCCAGCATAAGACATTACAAGAGCATTATAAGAGCAGCACTTCCCAGCTCAGGCCTTTCCTCTCTTCCTTGCCTCTGAAGCATCAAGTTTGTCACTCTACCCCCACCCCCACCCCATCATCTACCAAACAGTGAGAAGGAGACCAGTGCCAGACACTGAGGATGACCATCACAAGCTTACCTTTCTAGGCCTCCCTACACCAAATTACCAATTCCAATAAGTCAAAGAGCTCACTAGAGGCCCCTCTACCTCCCAAGTATCCACAGGTAATGGCCGGTCACTGATGATATAAACAGAATTAATTCAAAGAGGAGAAGAGAGAGGAGGCGGGGACAGTCAGAGGGAAGCTATGAGTGGACCCTAGAAGGGGTATTGCCCTGTCACAGGGAGGGAGGGGGGAATGTTTGAGGGACCTACCATCAAGAAGCAAGGACCTGGGTAGGACGTAAGGCCCTGGGTAGTGTGGAGGACTGGCAGCTAGATAGGAGGTGGATGCTGCCGGAAAAAGAATAGAACCCTTATCAAGCCCTTATCAAGCCCATAGTGTGCTTCTTATTAAGCACTTACAGTATCCCAAGCACTGTGCAGTGTGTGTGTGTGTGTGTGTGTGTGTGTGTGTGTGTGTGTGTGTAGTATCTATTTATGACTATACAAATCCTGTGAGAAATGTTTCCTAACCTTACATTACCAGTGAAGAAAATGAGGTAATAAGGAACCTAACATTGAAGGTCACACGGCTAACAGTAGCAGAGCTGTGGTGCACACATTTTCAGTTGACTCTGGAACCCCTTTCTTGTTTGTCCAGGGTCCTTATTGAAGTGTATTCTGAAGTGAATTTGGGTATCTTGGTGAGGGGGGAGGGGAGAATGACAGAACCCTGAGGTGCACCAGGGGGGTCACAGTGCAGGAGGACTACTAGCTATAGGTATGAGGGCCTTGGGAAGTCTGCGTTAGGACAGAATAAAATCTGGGTTGGCAGAAGGGCAGGGCGCAGTACACATCTAGTGCTGATGCTGACTGCAGCTGTCAGTCAGCGCTGGGGCCGAATCCTTGCTGCTATTCATCACCTTCCCTCCCTGCTGGCAACTGCCCCACCCGCCCCACCCAGAGAGACCAGAAGGGCAGCTCTGAGGCAGTCCTGGTGGCCCAGGAGCCCTTAGTGCACACCCTGGCCTCGCCCCTTAGCTGCTTAGCCCAGCACGCCCTAGATTCACTGCCCAGCCCCTTGATGCCTGTCTCCTCCCTCTGTCAGCCCTGCCCGCCCCCTCCACCTCCACCTCCTATCCCACCCCCACCCCCAACCTCCCACTTCCACCACCAGGGAAGTGGGCGTGGCCTCTGCTGTTTCTAGGCTCTTTCCGTTCCCCATCTCCCAAATCATGGCTGGGCACTGCTATATGCCTCTGTAACTTCCAGGCCATTTTTCTTGCAGGCTGGTGAAAGGTGCATATGGTCCCACCATGAGTCAAGACAGAGTCTGGTCCATTTCTGGTCTGGTACCCTGAGAGAATTCAAAGTTCGGGGTTCTAAAAGGAGTCACCACAGGATTCCTTTGAGGCAGGGTTTATTGGAATCCTGGTGAAATGACATCCTAGGTGGTGCTTTTTTGTTGTTGTTGTTTGTTTTTTTGGTTTTTTGGGGGTTTTTTGTTTGTTTTTGTTTTTCTTGTGGTATCCTGGACAAAGCAGGTGTTAAATAAGTTCTGGGCTCCTGGAATAAATTTCCCCTGGGAACTAAGAAAGACAGGCTCCTTGTATTCACATGGATACCCAGAGATATGTGCCTGGGTGGCAGTGGGGGTTACGGGGGGGGGAGGGGCAGAGAGGGGGGAGGGGGGTGAGCGTGCTCAGTAGCAGTGGGCGGAGCTCTTAGGGGAAACTGGGTTTTAGAGGCAAAGGCTTGTGGTACACAGCTGACTCAAGAGTCCAGGAAAGGTCTGTATCCGGGCTTGTTTGTGCACAAGATGGAAGGTCACTCCAAACAAACATTTATAAAGCATGTGGACACAGAGGAAGCTGCAATGAACAGCAGTTGCTGTCCCCTCAAGCTGCCCAAGATCTTAGAGACTCACGGGTCTCCTGAAGTAGGCCAAGAGCTTCGGACAGTGAGCCACAGTGGGTCCCAGGAGAGAGGCCGCATCTGGCTTGAGAATTACTCTTCACAGATAACACAAATGAACGTGGCAATAAGGAAGGAAGTCCACATTTGTCATCACCTGGGTTAACACCTGCAAATGGCTTCTCGTTGCTCTTGGGACGTTAAAGTAGACAGAAGATACAGAATCCTGCGCTTCCCAGTACGATGGCCACCAACAATGTGTGGCCACCCGCTGCTCAAAATGCGGCAGAGTTTTACATTTCAGGTCGTTTTCAACTAACTAAAGCAGCAGCCGTCACAGACTACACCTCATGCCTACTGCCTCCCTGTCACTGACGTATGGGTCCTAAGGGTAGGCTAGATTCTGCTTGAAGCTCTTCCAGAGACAGACCCGGTGTTGCAGGTCCCAGCCTGCCGGCGTTCTCCGGCCCGGTGGCTACAATTGTCTCTCTGTATTCTCCACTGCCGCTTGTGTTTCCCACACAGCACCTAACATAATTTGCAGCAATTTTGCTAGCTCATTTAATAGTTTGCCCTTGTGCATCCCTATAGAATGCAAGGCCTGTGAGACGCAGATTGGGCGTTTCTTATTGTGTAAGTTCCAGGGGCTGGTGTGGCCTCCGGCTCACTTAAGTAGGACTCGGTACACTTAAGCGGCTGACTGAGTGTACTCCGTGCAGGGAGGAGTAGCATGCACGTGAAGGCACGGGAGCCGGCATCAGCACGGGAGCCGGCATCAGCACAGCGATGGGGAAGCAACAGAGGGCTGGAAGAGAAACAGAGGATAAGAAAGGGCACACATTTAAAATTGGGGAGAAGTACTGTGATGTCTCAGGGAGGTTGAGTCCTGAGCTGAACAGCCCTTGAGAAGCCTGCTACGTGGCTGAAAGACTTAAGCAAGAGAAGACTTGACAGCAGAGCCAGCCCTGCCACCACTGACTGTCCTAAAACATGGAGCAGATGCAGAGAGATGGGCTAAGTAAGGAGAGACCCTCCTGACAAGCAAGGGGAGTACAGAAAGCGAGAGTATCCCATCTGTCATATCCCTGGGGATTTATGCATTGGTTTGGTACACAGGTGGAAATGATCCACTCATTTGTAGGACTGAACCCAAGCAAGGAGGAGCTGCAGCCCTTTTAGAAGTAACAAGAGTCCAAGAGACCTCTGAGCCTTCCCTGGGCAATCCTCCATTGGTCGGGTTTCCTCATCATACAGTAAGCAGTTGTGCAGTAAATAATGGTTGAATAAGTGAACCCACATTCCACCAAGGCCACAAGATGTCCTCCTTGCATGAAGACTGGGAGGGAGTCTTGAGTGTTGAGTGAAGTCTGGGTTAATTCAATGCTGTAGGCAAGTGGCAAACAACTTTAGAGGCCCACCCTTACTCATTTCTCCCAGTGACTTTGAGGCGGCAATTTTGCCTATACTGTTTAATAAGTAGGTCAAAACCAATTTCTTCCAGGAAGTTTCCACCAGACCATTGCTTTCGCTTCCGAACTCAAAACTGACCCATCAGAACTCTCTCGCTGTCTACATGTGTACCCAACAGTCTCTTGAACGGGTGCTGTGGAGCCCCACTTGGGTGATAGCGCCTCCCCCTCCGCATTCTGTACCTTAGCTGGGTTCCTTTCTTTTCTGGCCCCCGTATGACTGGGGCAGGAGGGAGAGAGGTGGTGGGAATAGATGAATACTCCTTCTTCATCCAGTCCTGTAGGTAAGTAAACTAGTCTGTCCTCCCTTCTCGTAGCTCACAGTCCTTGGCTTCACCATTGGCTTAACTTCTAAATATGTTTCCTCCTGTGAAGACCAATACCTCTTAGAGTCATATAAAGAATGCACGCAGAAAAAAAGAATGTACTGTGGTGCACAGTAGTGTCTGAAGAGGGATTGTCACCACCCCCTGGGGGCCCTCACAGGCTCTCTTCGCTTTTGTTGGAAGTAGTGGGGACAAATGAAATGATGTACTGAAGATCAGATCTGAGACCCTTCTCTATAAACCTCACAATGACATGACAATGACCGTGTTAGTATTAGCATGGATGTGAAAATGCACCAGCTCTGTCCCCTTACTTCACAGATGTGGTGCAAGAGACAGAGGACATTGCAGAGACATCAAGAGACACTGTGAGGGAAGATTGTGACATAACCCAGCTTGCCTGACTTCCGCATGCTGGAAATGGATTTATGGATTTTTTTTTTAAACTGAGGCATAGCAAGAGTTTGGAGCCCAGTGCTTGATGAAGAAATGATAAGGAAGCAGCCAGGTGCTGCCACACTCTGCGTCCAACTGCTCATGGTTGGCCTCACCTCTGCCAGTTACTAACTGGGTAACCTTAAAAGAGTGCCTCAGCTTCCACATCTGAAAAGGAAAGGTGATGGTGGTGGCACCAAGCTCATAGGATCATTGTAAGGATGGCATCAGCCACATACAGAGGACCCAGAACCTGATCTGTAGGCATCATGCTTGTAGGAGCGTATTAATGCTGCTTGTTTTTATCAGTGCAATAAACATGATGTCAGTATACAAATCACACAGCGATAGCTAAACCAGTTGAACTTTACACCTGGAAAGGGTTTTAAAAGTAATCAATGTGGATATCCATGCACGTGATTTTCACTAGAATATTTCAATCCTGCTTCAGGGCCCTATGTATTATAGAAGATAGCAAAATTATCATTATTTAAAGACTCAATTAAGGTTTATTATGGCTAACATACTAGGTCTTGGATAGCCTAAATGTATGATACAATGGAGTTGCATTTTTATAAGCTGTCATGTGTACTTTATAGTAACCTTGAGCCCTTGTGGACTCAATGCATGCAGCATTTAATGCCCATTTTATAGGACTTTTATAAGAGAGACTGGGTAGTGTGAAGGAATAAGTAGGGGACCAGGGGCCACCAGACCTGGTTATAAGAGGGGCTTTGTCTCTTACTCAATGGGACAGCAGGAGCAGGCTGCCTCTCTTCCTACCATTAAAGTATGGAGCCAGGCTGGGTGATATACACAACAGTCTGGCTGGATGCAGAATCTAACAAAATAAAGTGGTAACAAAGTATCGAAGGTGTTTGGCTTTACTGTCTAATGATGGCATGGGTGGGGCCACATCTCTTAAGTTTTTTGTTTTGTTTTGTTTGGGTTTTTTGTTTGTTTGTTTTGTGTTTTTGTTTTGTTTTGTTTTGTTTTCTGAGACAGGGTTTCTCTATGTTATCTTGGCCATCCTGGACTCGCTTTGTAGAGCAAGCTGGCCTCAACCTCACAGCGACCCACCTGCCTCTGCCTCCTCAAGAATAAAACTGTTTCTAGAGGAAGCTATGATCTGCTTTCCAGTAACCTGCTGTGCGGGTGGCTCCCATGAGTGACCACTGGGGAACAGCTGAGCTGCCTGTATGCAGCACCCATTTCTCCAGAAGAGGCAACAATGAGCTTCCTGTGGTCTCAGTCAGTCTTCTTGGCCATTCCTTGATGCATAAGTAGCAACCAGTCTTGCTTCGGGATTGTCCCTTCCTCAGCCGATTAAAGGAGCTGAGGAAAGGGACTTGTGTGGACTATGAGCTACCCCTACACCTGAAGGCAGGAGCAACAGCATTCACAGTCGCTGAGACCCTAAATCTAAACCGATGAGATTTGCGTAGGAGCACACTTAAGTGGTGGACATCCAGAAGCAGAAACCTGAGTCATTAGAAGGTGCATAAAATATTTCCAGTATCGCTTGCTTCAGCGGGCAAGGCAAGGTGTGATGCCTTTTAGGAAGATTGTCATCAAAGAGCTTTTAAGAGTGCTTAGCTGCTGTTACACACCAAATTCACTGCTGTGGGCTCCTTCCGTAGCCGGAGAGGATGCCTCGTGCTTGAAACATCCCCTTGCATATTCCAACACTGTGTGCACGTAGGGAACACACACAGTCCTTGGGTAGCAAGCACTTAGCGGGGAGTTTTAGAGATGAGACAGCTTGCAGTTTTTTCAGTAAGGGTCTGAGTTATCCTAACTTTTCATCAAGTGCCCATTGGATGGCAGGCTTGGTTGTAGGGGTAGTATATGGCGTTCCAGAGGAAATCCATTGTTGACACCATTTCTGTGTTGGGTATATCCACCAGGCAGAAATGCTACTTTGCGGCTTGTTTTGTTTCTCTAAGTCTTGTCTGCCCCTCCCCTGATTTCACTCCCTTCAAGCTGAAGGTTGCCCCCATAAGACTAAACAGTCTCTTGGGCTATGCTTCTGCGGTTAGCCTGAGAGACCCCACAGGACAAGGCTGGCCTCTGCCATGACCTCAGTACTTGAGGGGCAGCTCCTTTTAGGGGGGAAGAGAGGGAGCTGAAGAAGAAAAGCCCCCTTTTCCTCGACAGAGGTCCCTTTGGTCCAGAGCTGAGCACACACTTTTCTCAGGAGTCAGCAGAGGCAGGACCAAAGGGAGTCTCCCCTGGACCTCACCATCACCGGGAGAGGAAGGACGATCCTGGGTGCATTGCACACCGGGCACTCCCCCCACCCCACCCCGCCCTACACATACATACACACACACACACACACCCCAGCGCCCTCCTGGCAGAGGCAGTGCCCTGCAGCTCGCGTCTGAGCGGCAGCCGGCGGAGTGGGTGGCGGCAGGGCAGAGGTGGTATATCCTGTCTGACAGAGGGCGGGCCCCGCCAGTGCCTGCCTAGGGACTAGCCGAGCCGGGGCGGAGGCGCCAGGAGCAGCAGCCGGGAGCCCTCACGCAGACCAGCGCTCTATGGCCATTGGGAGCCGCTGAGAGGAGAACACGCTCCCGCACCCGCTGCACCGCACCCCGCGCCTTTCGGCTCCCCTGGCCCGCGCCTCCCGCCGCCATGAACCACTCGCCGCTCAAGACTGCGCTGGCATACGAATGCTTCCAGGACCAGGACAACTCCACGCTTGCTTTGCCCTCTGACCAAAAGATGAAGACCGGCACGTCGGGCAGGCAGCGCGTGCAGGAGCAGGTGATGATGACCGTCAGACGGCAGAAGTCCAAGTCTTCGCAGTCGTCCACCCTGAGTCACTCCAACCGAGGTAAAGGCAGGGCGCAGAGCCCATAGGACGGTGCTTCCCTTGTCCCTCCCAATGCTATTGCCTCAACCTGCGGGGACTGAGCGTCAGCCTGCCCGGAGGGGGTCTGCGAAGAGTATCCACAGCCCTGCTCTCAGGTGGACCCGCCAGTCTCCGGGCTAGCCTCTGCTGGAGCTCGACGGTCCGCTGTGGGTCAGGATGGTAGCTCACCAGGGAACACGGCTAGGAGTACCTTTCGAGGCCTGAATCCAGATAGATGGCTCTGCTTTTCCAATCCTGCGTTGAGGATACCAGCCTTCTATTATCTTGAAGTGTGTGTCCTGAAGTCCAGACACAGCGGCGCTCTTGCCTATCTCGTGCTACTTCCTCCCATCCATCTTCCCCAGGCTTTGCAATCACACCTTCAGTGTCTGGCTTACACCCTGGCCGAGAAGTGGTGTGTGGAGGGGAAGAGGGTGACTGAAAAAATTGAGCTCAGGAGAGGCATTATGGGATGGGAGCCCCCACTAAGCCCTGGGATTCCCCTACATTTTACCTGGAGCCTCAAACCAAATGGGGAAGATGCAAATCATAGGGCCAGTGCTTCCATAACTAGGAGGGAGGTCTGGATGCTTGTCTTCTTTCTCTGAGAGTTAATACAGAGCCCCTGCCCCTGACTCAGATTAAACAGCAAATAGTCTCAGCTGAGCCCACTTCACCAGTTTGTCTTCCCCACCCTTCCCCGTTCCCACCTTAGGCTCTGTGAGTGACAAAGCCCCAAACTGGAGGAGGCCAAGAGGAAGGGACTGGGTCCCTGAAGGCCGAAGGAGGAAAGTGTATCTGACAAGGTGTTAAAAGTAGACATTTTAGAGTAAAAATACCATACAAAGAATTCCCAGTAAGAAATATGCCAATCTTTGTTTATCAGATGTATTGGCAAAACTTAAACGTGTTTTTTCTTTTTCTTCCTTTATTCTATTTTATTTTATTTTTGCCAAAACGGAGTGAAATGCTAATAAAATAGCACACTGTGTACCATTCCAGGTCAAGCAGGACATACCTCTTAGACGAGACCTAAGAGACAATGAGAGGCAAGGACAAGACAAAGGAAACAGACTTCTGTCAGTTACTCTAGCCAGGCCATGTGCTCTCTTTCCTCTGTTCCCTAGTGGCCCCTTGGTAGAGCCAAGGAAGAGAAAATGGCTGTCGGCCGACTCTGTCACCTCCCACACCAAAAAGCATGGCTGTTCTCTGTGCCCTTTGCCCTCGTCTGGGCTTCTGGCTCCTGTCCTCTCAGATGTGCACTCTCTTGCCTCACCTCCCCCCTTTTATTTAGTGCCTTTGTCACTGCTTACTGGCTTCATTTGAAAGCAGGTTTGGAGTGACAAAGGGCTTCATCCAGCCACAGCCCAGGGCACAACTTAAAGCCACCCACTCTTCTCTGGCTGATGCTAACTGAGCCTTATGCCTTTCCTCCCATGCTCTATCAGCCTCGGCTCCTGGCTCACAGTATCAGGAAAATCTCAAACTGGGTCCAGGGCCCACATGTCCCTTCTCCCTACCTATCAAGGAACCTATCAAGGTGTTTCCTCACACTCGTCATCGTCACCTCAGAATGCTGCTTCTAGCTTGGTCTTTGTGGGTAACCATCTGATGAGGTCTCTGCCAAGGGTCCCCTAAGAGGTTCAGCCAGGTGAGGGCTTACGGCTGACGATGATTCCTCCTAATGCACACTTGTCCAGAAACTCTCCTGGGACTGGCCCTGTAGGTGTGTCTCCTTGAACCTCAGCCTCTGGGGAGGTTCCCAAAGGGGGCCAGTTTTCCTAGCTGGAATAGGCGGTTGGGGCACTTGGAGCTGGTGCGTCTGGTTTATCTGGCTTTGTTTTCGTCAGATTTCTCTGTCGTCTTCATCTGAAACGCCCAAGCATTCTGTGGTGGCTGCGCGGCCGCTCTGCTCTCTCTTTCACCTGGTAATTTCCATGCCAGGAGTCTGTTTTCCATCCTGGCAGAGACTAGGTGGCAGCTGTGGAAGGCCTCTGCCTCCCGGACGGTTGAATTCTCACATAATCTTCTCTGAGAAGGCGTTGATTTCAATGGGGTCTTGAGCTCCTTGCCTCATGTCCAGGGCCTCTCTGTTAGAACCCACATTCTAAAGAAGGCTGGGCCCACCCAATAGGTTGCTTGAATGGCCACTGTTCCTCCTGTCCTCTCCTGTCCCGTCGCCCCCCCCCCCCCGGTGAACAGACTTTTCTGGTGATTAGAAAAGGCCTTTCTTCTTTCCTCAGACCCTTGTCCATCCATCAGGTCCCCCCTTGTCACCTTGTTCTTTTTAGGAAGGGGGATTTGAGCTGCTTAGGGCTGGAGAAAGAATCTGGTACCCTTTCTATGCGCATCTCTACCTATTCCCTCCTTATTTGCAGTAGATCAGCTCCTTCAGCTTGGTCACGAACTCCCCCAAGGGGGCCGAAGACCATGCAGAGGGAGGTTGCTGTTTTCCCACTGGAAGTGTCCAAGGGGGTGGCTCTCCTTGTTCTCGGGGTGTCAGATATTTCTCTTACTGACTGTGTGGGAAATGAGGGGCAAATGGTGCAGGCAGGTGCATGCGCGTCAAATCTGCTGAGCAAAAGATCGTTGCTAGGGATTATTGATGTTTCTAAGGGTGGGAAAGGCCCTCTGGTTGTTGACAATGACCTGTTCTAGGAGGGTGATGGGCTGGCATATAGTTACATCTTCTGGACTTGTGTATATCACTTGGGACCTCTTCTTCCTACAGCTCAGCCCATGTCTCATTTGATCCAAGCACAGCCCTGGCCACCAGGACATACAGATCACACACAAAGCTCCCTAAGCAGAGCTTCTGTCTATCGTTCCTTTCAAAGCCGGTGTTTGAACTGCATGACGTTGCCTACTTAACAGTCTGTGAATCTAAATTCCCGCCCTGGGCCAGGAGTTCTCCCTTCTCAAAAGTGGTATTTCCCACTAAAACACGGAATTTTTATTCCCCTATACTCAGAGGCTGGCCTGGAGGAGGTGCCTGCTCACCTTCCAAGATTCCCGCCTGTTTGGGCTCTTCAGCCTCATGCCAGCTCCTGTGCTGTGCTGTGGAAAGGGCAGCCTAGGGCGGCCCTGCCTTTGGTGGCTTGCGTGTTTGTATTTGTCTTGTGTCTCAGCATGAACCCCTGGCCAAGGAAGCTTCTGCTCATCCTACCCTTGAGAGCTACCCTTCCCTGGCCACGGACCCTGGGTAGACATCACGGTGGGGCTGTTTTCTCAGGCACCAAGCTGAGATGAGAGATGGTGAAGAGCATTTGTGTTTAAGCTTGTTCCAGAGGCAAAACATACTAATTAAACTTCAAATGAACTAATTCTGTTTCTTTACCATGTACCTTGGCTTGAAGTTGGGGTTTTAGCCAGCATTTCTGTTGACCTGTTACAACACATGCAAAAATGTAGAATGTCCCAGGGCGTTTTGTAGCAAATGCTGTTTGTTTTCCTGGATCCCATCCCTCTGCTAAGCTCACTGGCAGAGTTTGTAAAAATATTTTGGAGGGTACAGTTCAAGAGCTGTGGCCACACTACCAGGTAACCCATGTGGAGGGGCTGCCCTCCGAATGGTATGTACCAATATGCTGTTTAGAACGTATATGATGTTTGACCACAGCAAAATGGAAGGATGTCCGATAATCTTATTTGATATTCTTTGTAGGTGTGTGTTATATACATGTACATACATTCTTTACATGGATATACATACACCTACTCTACACCCATGAACATACACACTTACATACATACACATACTCCAATATACATAATTATACACACATATTCACACACATATATGTACATGTGCACACCCATACAACATGCACATATACATATGCATACACCTACAAACATCACACAGGGACACTTGCATGTGAACATTTAGCACATACATATATGTATACACACATATATTTTACATATGACTATATGACATATGAATACATGCACTTGCCATATACGTCTATTGTAGATACACAACATATCCTGTGATGCACATGGACAGATACACACATAGCATAGGCATGTACACACACCACACCTGGCAGTTTGTTCTGTGGCAGGAGCCCAGCTTGTTACTATTCTCTATTACGCAGTCTTGGACAAGTCACTGCCTTTCTCTGGGTCTCTGCAGCTGTCAGGAATTGGGTAAAAGCATATCAAAAGTGCTTTGTGACCTTTGGAAATAGATTTATTATTTCCCCCCACCTGTAAAGGCTTTGCCCAAACTACCTGCAGCTGTCTCTCAAAAAGACTCCTTCTTCTCGGGGCATCCTGGTTGTTACATCTCTCTAGTAAGCATCCTAGCTCGCAGACAAAATCAAAGTTATTATCAGCTAGTCTCAAACTTGGCTGCGGTTGGAATTGCCCGGGCATTTTAAAAACAAATATCTAGGGCCTGCTGTGTGCGGCTCTGACTTAGTCAGTGTAGAGGGTGGCATGGGAAGCAGTGCTCTCAGCCCCTCAGCTGATTCTGCCATGCAGCAAACTTCAGAGTTATGAACCCAGCCCCCACCCTTCCCTCATGTCGGACCAGCACAAGGATTCCCTGGCATACCACTCACTCACTGTCCCTAAAGGAATGGTCCCTAAAGTGATGGGTTTTACTCCTGACCACACCCGAGTCCCCCTCTCTCCCTTGCCTACGCTAACCAACCCATCATCCTGCCTGTGCGGGGACTGTTCCCACAGCATTCACCCATGCTCTGCCCACGAGTGGGTTCGGTTGTGGCCACACAGGTACTATCTGAAGCAGGCTCCATCAGAGCTGGCTTTAACCGTTGCCCAGCAGAGCCTGCGGGAGCCTGATGGGGCTGAGGAGGGAGTGCCTAATGAGGGCAGCGTGTTGTGTTTTGGCCTTTCTGTTGTGTTCGTATGGCCAGGAAGAGGTCAAGAACCACAGCAGAGCATGCTTGATGAGTTGTATTGAACTCTTGGCCCCTCGCTGGGATCCTGAGCATGCCAGAGATGGAGCCACTATCAGCAGAGCTTCCTGTGGCCAGGCAGAGGCTCGGGGGGAACAGTCAAGCCCAAGTCCTCCTGGACCCTTGACCATCCGTTCACACAGCCCATTCCTTCCCGCTTTCGGATATCTTTTGGGGGATAGTGTCTCAGGGGTGCCTTCCCAGGAGTTCCCTTTATTGCCTCATTTAAATTCCTCCTGCTCTGGGCCTAGCACAAATGAAGAGAGCTCTGGGGTAGGCGTGGTTAAGGACCTCCTCAAGGCTGAATGACTCTAGGCTTCTTTCTCAAGATCTTTATACTGAGGAGTAGGGGAGCTTGACTTGGATATAGAAATAAGAAGACACGTCGTCCTAATGGGAGATAGACATAGACTGCCAGGGAGGCTTTCCTCTGACAAGACCAACTCAGCAAAGTAGAGATTTGAAAGGAAGTAGAGGAGTAGCAGGTGCCCTCTACCCCTCAGGGCTGCCTGTTAACCAGGTGGGCCATGTCCTGAGGACCTCTGTGATATAGAAGCCAGTCCTGGGGCTGGAGGTGAGGTGCATCTAGTTCATGTACAAAGTCCCTTGCTTAGGGAGCTCCCAGCATATGCACATGCACACACACACACACACACACACACACACACACACACACACACACTTGTACAGACCCCATACTCCAAGAAACATACCAGCCAGCATAGATGGAGTAAGGACAGCCATTGGACCCAGGGCTGATGCTGCTGTGATGGAGGTTTGGAGTGGGAGATTATCTCTAGCTGACTTCTGTGCAGGGTATTGGAAGGAGAGAGGGGGATTGGCTCAAGGAGAGGCAGGGGAAATGCTTCCAGTGCAATGGGTGCGGCCTGTTTGAAAGCTTGAAAGCGGAAGACGATGAGTCACCCCTCCCAAATGTACCTGCCTTTCAAAGATTCTGTAGCTGAGGAAGCTTGGGTTGCCCAGATGATACAAGAGAACCAGCCAGCCTCATCTAAGGCACAGAAGAGATGAACCCAGATATAACCGTCCTCGGTGCGGTAGGTTGTCTGACCTGGTTCCACCCAGTGAAATTCTACATTGACATGAACTCAACAGGGAAGCCCATTGGTGTTCTGATGTACTGGGTTCTGTGTGCAAGGCAGGTCTGTCCCGATGGTGGGACCCACGTTGAGAGGGCTGCCAGCTTCACTGAGAAGCCACCATCATTTCGCTCACGACAAACGCACCCCTGTAGAGAGAACAGTGGGGAGGCAGATGCTTGTCAGGAATGACAATATGATTCCGAGGAGTTAACTGGGTGCTCTGATTTTCCCCCTTTCCCCCCCATGCCCAGGATAAAGACTCCTCAGGGAGGTGGGCTTGGACATCTGGAACTTCATACAGCTTTCTCAGCCTCCTCTCTTGTTCCAATGAACACTACCCTCAAAGAACTTTTGGGGGTAGAGGAGGCCCTGGTTGATAGAATCCTAAGACTCTAATCACATTTGGCATTAATGGAGGTGCTGAGCCTCTAGGTACTAGAGTACCTTTCCCGTGTGGCTGACTGGGCAAGGGAGGAAAAGTGGTCCCCAGCTGTCCAGCTCAGGCCAGTTTGTCCAAGCTACGACGACAGCAGTTTCTTGTGTGCAGGATCCTTAGGCAAGAATAACAATGATTTTTGGCTCTGTAAAGTGCCCGGAGCACCTGAAGCTAGAGCTAGTAGTACAGGAGTGAGCTGGAAGTGAAGCAGATGCCACGAAAGCCAAGAAAGGCTTCCTAGGAGTGAGCATTGAAGAAGCAGAGAGACCAGGTTGAGAAATGAGCTGTCATGGCTACATCTACCAAGGAGCTCCGTGTTCTTCATGTTCTTGCTGTTGAACTTGGTTTGGTTTTTTTGTTTTGTTTTGTTTTGTGGTTGTTTGTTGCTGTTGTTTGGGGGAGGTTGTTTGGTTTTTGTTTGTTTGTTTTTGTTTTGAGGACACGGCCTACCATCCAGACACCCTGGGCTCTGGAGAGAGGAAGTGGTTTCTGTGTGTGAGAACAGTACAGTTACAGAGAGAGCTCACCTTCTACCCTCACTCCCCGGGCTACTGCTAAGCAGGATTCTGGGTGTGTCACATCTCTAGAATCCTCCCCACCTTTGCCACCCCTGCAACTGTGTATCTGTCCTTCTGCCAGGAAAGCTGAGCTGGCTGACATAATGGCTGCCTCACTCTCACAGGGATGCAGGCAGCTCCCTAATTGAAGATGGGTCTTGAAGGATGCCTTCAGAAGTTGCCTGGAAGGAACCAACCAAGTGAGAATTACAGCTCAGAGTTGTTTTCCCCTGAGTCACTGTGAGACATAGGGACTAGCTCTAGGGAATCTAGAGTATCGCATCCTCTGCATCCATGCACCCATGCATCCTCTGCATCCATGCACCCATGTGTCCACGTGTCCATGTGTCCACGCGTCCATGTGTCCATATGCCCATGTGTTCATTTCTCCCACCATGGCACAGTTTCCACTTCACCTGGAGAATGTGTAAGAGGGCAGCCAGGCTGTTGAAGGGCGTAGAAAGGGGAGATGCTTTATATGAACTACAGGGAGTCAGGTCATGCTGGTTGATTCCTTCTCACAGGGGTGGAGGCCTTGGTGGGAGCCTCCAGGAGATGCTTCTTCAAGTAGGAGGCTGCCCTGGGGCTTTGTTGAAGTATCTGTCACCACCCCAGATTTTCCATCTGGAAGTAGCTGGCTGACCCATACCTGCCCTTTGGGGAGAAAGGCCTACTCAGGAGATGAGAGCCAAGCAGACATTGGCCTGCCAACCTTTAGAAGAGATGACAGACATGGGCTGGATCAAGGTGGGTGAGACCTGGATTTCAGCTCCTTGGAGCTGTGTCTGTGCCTGGCTATGACCCCTTCTCTTGTGACCAAGTCTATGGTCTTCCTCCTATTCCTTATGACAACTCAGATTGTCCAGAGGAGCAGCTGCACCTTGGACAGGGTCAGGAGAAAACTTATTGGACTTGCAGAGGGCCTGAGAGTATATCAGAGGCTTTGGGGACCAGGCAGAATCCTAGGACTTTATTTTTAGGGGAAGGCCTGGGCCTGGGCCCTATGGGGTAGGATTCTGGGACTCTATGGATGGAAAAGCCCCTAGAACTACCCTGTAGCAAGAGGCAGAGGAGGTGAGCATCAGTCTTAGCTATCTGTCCATCTTCCTTGAAAGCTGAACCTTATCATTGAGAAGCTTCTCTGGGTACCATCAGGTATATGTCACTATAATCAAACAGCCACAGATTTCTGGTAGTGTATGGACCATGTAGGATACAGATAAGCCACTTTTTACAGAAAAAGAAGCTGAGGCCCAGAGAGAGCTTATGAGCCAGGCCAGGGCCAATTTCAATGCATTTAGGCTTCTGGAGCAAACCCTAATTGTCACAGCCAATATCCCTACTTCCCGCTCGCCCTCCAAGATGAGGAATGGGAATCAGGGGAAATGCTCTTTGTTGTGAGTCTAGAGCTGAACAGAGGATGCTGGCCTGATTCTGAACTGCCTGTTTTGTCCTTGTCCCCAATCCAGACAAATCTAGTTCTCAGAAAATGACCTAGAACTGGGTGGCTGTGGCAGAAGTGAAAGGGTTAACGGAGTCAAGAGAGGTCAAGGTCCAGCCCTCTTCCTTAGACAGGATCTCTGACTCTGATGGGGGATTCCAAGCATCACTTTAGTGGAAAGGAATGCACATCCCTCTAAGAAGGCTCTCACCTGCCTGCTCACCTTTACTCCCAGAGGCTACATTTAATGAGAGTGTGAGCAAGCCTTGCTATGGATATGCAGGTCAGAGAACGATGGCTTTTATTTCATGGAGCTTCCAAGTAGCCAAGGGAATAGGATACCAGGTAGCACGTGACTTCGGATACAACAGCAGGATACATTGGAGACCAGAGAGATTGCGTTGAGCAGGGCTGGTCAATAAGGGCTTCCTGCAGAAGATGAGGTCTTGAGCCTGGCTTTGACAGATGTATGGAATGTGGCAGACACTGCCCAGGAGAGAAGATAGATTCAGCGTAGAAAATGGCATGCCACCGTGAGCCACGTTTCATGGCATTAGGACCTCAAACCGTTCAGCTTGCTTGAAGTTGAAGGTGTGCTGTGGGCCTTTCCCGGTTCCAGCCATTCTGTGAAAGAGAGAAAAAAGTTAGGTCCCTGCTCCAACCTCAAATCCAGCCAGCTTTCTGTGATTCAAAGCCACTTTGCCGCTAATAACCCTAATGACACTCTGTCCTCCTGCAGAGCCTGTCATTTGTGGGTCTCCAAACACTGTGAAAACATTAATTAATCCTCAATGGGCCTTTGAGGTTGATCGCTGCTCCCCGTTTACCAGCGGGAGGACCTCAGAGGAAAAGGAAGGGGCAGGTTACCTGATCAGCTGGCGGGGGTGGGGTGGGGGGTGAGGGGGTGGGGGGGAAGGGGGGGGAAGGTAGGCGGGGGAGGGGGGATGGGCTCACATTTGAATTCACAGTCCTTGACTGAAGCAGCCTCTAAACAGTGAGCACCGCTGTGCATCTCTGACCTTGAGGCTCTGTACCTGAGTATGTCGAAGCCCTGCCATCCTTCCCCAAATGGGAAGCTCATCATCTTTGTGGAGGGCGGACTTGTGATTCCCTGGGCCGGAACTGCCATTCTCCAAGGCTCTCCAGGACAGCTTCTGACCTGTAGGTGTCAACGTCTTCCAAGAGGTCTAAGAGGAGCCCCTGCGGCAGGCTGGTGACTCTTTGCTGGGCCCTGGCATTGGAGGGTATGGAGAGAGATGGGCATAGCCAGCATATGAGAATTCTCCATGTCTTCCTCAGGAACTCAGACTGCTCGCCTCCGGCCTCCCTCCCCCTCCCCTCTGTGGAGGTGGTGGACCTGGATGTGGGTGATACCGCAGGAGCAGCGATGGTGGAGATGATGGTCATGCCTGCCTTAACCTCCCTTCTCCGCCTTCCAGGTTCCATGTATGATGGGTTGGCTGACAATTACAACAACTATGGCACCACCACCAGAAGCAGCTACTTCTCCAAGTTCCAGGCAGGGAATGGCTCGTGGGGATATCCGGTAAGGAACTGCTTCTATTCCTGAAAGATCTAGAACATCTATGGGCATGGTCTGGGTTTCTGATGGAGAAGGCTTTCACTGGTTACTCAAAAAGAGTCAGGATTGCAGGTCTGACCAGGGCTGTTGGCTTGGCCATTGCCTCAGAGGGGACTCCTCTGTGCAAGTCTCCTTTGATGCTGATTGGGTATTTCTGAGCATCTCAGGAGAACATGGTAGAAAAAGCATTTTTAAAGTCTATTTCTCAATTTTTCTGATTTGATCAGTGATAGGTGCAAAATCTGAATTCCAGCAGTCCTTTGTAGACAGGGCTTTAGGAAAATCATGAAGTGCTTTCTCTCTTTGTGTGTACTGATGGTCAAAGAAGTACCCAGGAAGTCTCCTGAGACCAGGAGGTCACATGGGTCGCAGCAGCTTCTGCCAGGGCAACCTGGGTGTGGAGGAGAGCCATGCTTGGGTTTACTAGTCAGCAGAGAAGGTTGGGCTCAAATTCAAGCTCTGCCACTCACTGAGCTTGTGTCTTTGGGTTTCATCTTCCAGGTCTCAAGGTCCTTACAAGTAAAGTAGCTATAACAAAGTCCTCTTGGGTTATTGTCAAGAGTAAATGAACTAGTATACATAAAAAAGCAGATTATAATGTGCAAGGTTAAAAAAAATGAAGTGGGTGGAAATAATTCTGGATCCTTTAATCCTGGTTCTGGCTGTCTTCCTCAGCTCCTGATACCCACCGTCCATTTCCTGAACAGACACCTAAGGAGCTGAGTTCTGTACGAAGCTCTGGAAGGTGATCTGGATACAACCACATCAATCAGCACATGCTCTGTCCTATTCTAAAGCCAGGGACATTGGGCTACACAGCACCTAAGGTTTCCCAGTCAAGTTCATGACTTTTGTTGACTTTTGCTAACTCCAACATTAACCTGCATTTGTTCTTGGGAATTCTTTTGTGTGTCTCCAAAAGCACTGTACAGAGATTTAAGAAAAAAAAAAAAAGATGTGCCTCCGTGCAAAGCCGGGCATTGGGTCTTCTTGGGGTTCCAGGATCAGCAGCATTTATTTTGAACAAATACCACAGACGCCACTCCAAGTTGCTGAAGATCCTAGGGTCCAGTGCAAGGAAGAGTGGGTGGCCTGTGGAGTTAGTGTTCTTTCATTGTAGCTTGATTTTCTTTCTTCATCGGTTTAGTTGGGGCTAACTGTGGAGGGTGTCTCTTGAATGGGTGTTACAGCTTAGGGACTAAAGAAAAGAATGAACTCAGTCGGCTACAAATTCATTTCTCATCTTTTTATTTTTGATTTTTATTTTTATTTTTTTGATTAATCAGTTGTCATTCTCAGTGCAACCCAAATGCAGGTGATGAAACCAAATAAGTTTGCAGAGCACTCACAGATGTGAAAGACCCTCAACACAAAGGGTGGTGTCCAGATAGCTCAGAAAATGGCTTCATAATGCAGAGCAAAGGGATTAGGGAAAGCCCCCAGGAGGCTAACAACTGCATCTACTGATCCAAGGGAACAATCATGCTTACAATATACATATTCTGCGTTACTAGGTCAGAGCTTAGAGGTTGCTAAGCTGTTTCTACTTCCTTCTATGACTCCAGATAAAACTTGTATCCACTCTGGGCATCCACCTTCTCCTCCATAAGATGAGACTGATGATGCCAGTTTTTCTACTTCATTCACATGTTGGTATCATGCTACATTAACTGTGTTATCAAACAGAGAACGTAGCCATGGAAATGTGGGAGGAGGGGTTTCTAAAATACCTCCTATGGCCTATGCCTTTTTTAACGCTTTTGCCCAGATAATTAACTCGCTCCTTAGCTGTCTCACTTGACTTTAATGCTCCCAACCAGCCCCACACCTCTCTGTGCCCATTTTCTGACAACCACTGAAAATCCCTTTCCTTCCCCGCACCCTAAGGCCCAACCCTCTTCGCTCCTTTGCTGGCAACACTGCAGACATGACTCATGACAGGGTAGCTGCTGAGGCTTGTCCTGTCTCCTCTCAGTTCAGGAGAGGCTATGGGAACAGGGAAGAGCTGAGCACACACGAGGATTTGGCAGAGGGAGGGGGGCTGAGAAGAGAGGACGTGGCATAATTGATATTGGAGCCAGACGTATAATCAACTGAGCACTGAAACGGGGTCCAGATTCAGAGAGGAGAGTGGGGAAAATGGCAATGTGATCTGTAGTGTGAGATAAGCCTGTGCCTGCGGGATTTTCCCATGTTTGGTACAACTGGCATGGAATGTTGTATTTCCCACCCTCCGGTGAAACCAATATGGCACCCCAAAGCAGGGACTATGGGGAGGAGGGTGTGGCTCACCTGCATGAGCAGATTAGCATGTTTTCAGGACTTTCTGAAAGCTGGTGAAGGGCCCACTTTCTACAGATATGTTCGATTCATTTGGTCAGCCAACCAGCTGGCCTTGAGCAGCTGCTGAGCACAGCGTCATGTGAGGCAGGCACACTGAGCATGGAACTGCAAAGACACACTTTGCCCTCTAGTCAAGCTGAGAGAAGCAAAGCTCAAAAGAAGTAGAGACAATCATTTCTGTGCAGGAGAATTACACCCACATCCAGCTCAAGTGTTTCTAGAACCTGTAAGCGTTTTTTTCAATGGAACTGTTTTCAGTGTGTTTTAGAAGCCGTACAGGTTCCAGGGGTTACTTATTGCGACAACCTGTTAGAGCGGAAATAGTATTGCCCATTTTGAGTGCTTCATTCCTCAGATTTTTGTCCTGGTTCTAAGTATCACAGTATTCTCAAACACCAAAGCCTTCTCACCAGTGAATAAATCTCTCTAAATGTAGAGTAATTCTATAGGCAACCTCTAACAGTAAATTACAAGGATGGTTTTTGGGTTTTTTTTTTTTTTGGTTTTTCAAGACTTATTTATTTATTATGTATACAGTGTTTTGCCTGCATGTACCCCTGCAGACGAGAAGATCTCATTATAGATGGTTCTGAGCCACCATGTGGTTGCTGGGAACTGAACTCAGGACCTTTGGAAGAGCAGCCAGTGCTCTTAACCTCTGAGCCATCTCTCCAGCCCTACAAAGATGTTTTAAACTCAAGTGTTACCTTATAGTCTGTATCCTCAACAGCCTTCTAATGGAAATAAATCTTTTGCATTTCCTCCATGACCAATTATATTACAAGTTTCAGAAATTTGGATTTAAAGAGTCCTATAATAAAGCTTAAAATAAAGTGAGTCTGACAAAAAAGCATCCAGAGGCTTAAGGAAAAGACTGGCCCAAAGAAAACCATCTGCCTCAGCATTCCCCTACTCACTGTGGGTCAGTCCGGCCTCTTCCTTCGGAGACAAGAATCTCCCGGAAGACAGCATTGGAGCCCAAGAGTCCTATAGGCCTGTGGAGGAAGGAGGAATCTGTGAGATGAAGCAAAGGATGCCTCCACACCTGATACCTCAGATGGGCGGACTCTATGCCCCTGCCCCTGTTCTCAGAGGCAGAAGGGTGGACAGTTAGAGCTCCAGTGGGCTTCACAGATAGGAAGCTCAGGCCCAGAGATGATAATTGATTCGTTGAAAGCCACACAGGTACCTAATAGTATGGCAGCCTGGATCCCTGACCCACTATCAGCTCCTGGGGAGTTTTGTTTTCCTTACTCTTGGTGCTTGTATGTTCTGTGATGATCATTGTACTAGTGTCTTGTAGATCTCTGTGTGTTGACCTTGCAGCCATGTTGAAGGGACTCACAAGAGATCCAAATTCAAATCCTTTCATGCCTCCCTTCCCTGGCCTTCCAGCCAAGTCTTCTCTCCTTGGGGGAGTCTAACACCACCAGGAGAAGGAAGGGAATGGTCATATTTCCTCTTCCTAGACTCAAGTTCTGTTTGCTTGGCAATAATTATCAATGGGAAGGTCATAGTAAGCTTGTGAGGTAAAATACAACAAAATAAACCGTTTAGGACATCATATAATTATTTTTAAAAGATTTATTTAATTTATGCGCATTATTATTTTGCCCATATGTATAGCTGTGTGAGAGTATCAGATCCCAGGAACTGAAATTACACACAGTTGTGAGCTGTCATGTGGAAGAGCAGCCAGTGCTCTTAACCACTGAGCCATCTCTCCAGCCCAGATTTTTTTGTTGTTGTTTTTGAGACAGGGCTTCTCTCTGTAGCCTTGGCTATCCTGGAACTCACTCTGTAGACCAAGCAGGCCTCAAACTCAGAAATGCCTCTGCCTCTGCCCCTGCCTCCTGAGTGCTGGGGTTAATTAAAGACATGAACTACCACTGCCTCATTCTGAGAAAAAAAATTTTTTAATCTAATATTCAAACACAGCTATATGCCTTGTGTCCTAAGGTCTGGCATGTCTAGGCCATTCCCATAACTAAAACAAATCCCCATTTAAGAACAAAAAAAACCAAAAAACAAAAAACAAAAAACTCCTTTACAGAGCTAGGGATCCAAGCAGAGTTACCTCACTCAGCTGTTTTTAGTTGGAGGCCTTTGGGTCCCTCTTAATTGTCCACATAATGGGTCAGGAAGAAGAGACTAGAGAATGGATTGGAAAGCACGGCTACTCTATCCTAAAGCTGTGAGCAGTCACTTTCAATGGGTCTGTCCCAGAAGAAGCTGGAGCAGAGGGTGCAGCTATCCTCACCTCTGTGCACATCAGAGCCAGCGTTTTCCTCCTCTTTTTAAAGCAAGAAACACATCCAGAACACTGAGTTCTTTTGAGAGTTTATCAAGCAAAATGTCCTTTAGATGTGACGAGAACTTGACCATCTTTCCCTAGGATCTAATCTATAGAGGAGAGAGTTATGTGGACAGTTCCGAAACAGCACGAGTCCTGTGGCTGCCATATTGAATCACGCATACGGTCAATTAAATCCAGCTTGGTGGTCAAGACTCTCCAGGAACACCAGGAGAGAGAATCCTGTCTTTGTCCGGGATCTTTCCCCATCATTGTTTGATGTTCCCTTAATGACAGGGTCTTGTGAACTCTGCACTAAGACTTTTACTCTGAAGCAAACCAAGCTTGTTCATTCTGTACCTAAAGCAATCGGTGGGAGCTACTGGTACAGATAGGAGGATGGTAGCTGTCTCAGCCTTCGGTGGGAAATAGGAAATTCAAGTATAGTGTTCTGTGCATTGGCGGTTCACCTCTGTCAACGTCGGCTCTTCAAAGGGCTTGGTTGTGGTCCACACAGTGCAAAGAGGTTCCAGAGAAGCATGGCGGGACCCCTTGTGCTAAGATCAGCAAAAAGAAGCTTCCCTCACTAGTCCACACTTAACAGAGGCTGTCTCAAGATAGCATGATGTAGAGGAACGAGCCCTAGGCTTGGCTCAGGACCTTCAGTCCAAATCCGGCTTCTTCAATATCTGTGTGACTCCAGGCATGTTCTTAATCTGCCTGAGCCCCAGTCTCTGAAATGGGAAAAAAATCTCTCTCAGTGAACTAGGAGAGCTGTGTATATGACATATTTGATCCTCAGTGCGAGGCCTGGCTTCTAGTCTCCATGGGATGGCTACATGGTGAGGGACCTGAAGTGGCATTTGTTTTTGGTTTTTGTTTGTTTGTTTGTTTCAACACAGAATAAGGATCTTTCATTAGCTCCTTGCCAAAGGCTAACGTGGGGCTCCATGGGACTTGAGGGCTCACTCAAGCGTCTGAGCTGCAGGGCTGAAGCCAAGCTCAAGTGGCCTCCCTGTGGTTGGAGTCCGAGGAGCTTCTTCAGCCCTGAGGCTTCTGCTTCAGTCGTCAGGCGAGTGAAGGCTCTGTACTTCCTTCCTGCTCTCACAAGGGCATCTCTTACCACCAGAAAAACGGAAGTTAGTTGGCTCTTCCAACAGCTGGAAGACATGGTAGCATTTCATTAACTTTAGTTGTGCAGTGGGGTAACTGAGGCACAGCGCGTAGCTCTGCCAAGCAACTACCCTGACTCACCGTCTCCCCGGCCCCCGCATCCCGTTCCTGAGTGCCACTTGCCAGGTGTGCAAGCTGGTATCCTTTGGTCGTGCCTTGCTGGCCTCTGCCTTTTCTTGCAAAGTCCAGGTGAGAGAAGATAGAGTAGGCTCTGGCTCTTGTTCCCGAGTAGGCATGGCTCCTGCTCTATGAGCGAGCGATTGATGTATCTGCCAACCCAGTATCCCCACTGCCAGCTCATGACTCACTCCCACCCAGCCTTGGGAGATAGGAGGGTCCCACTAGGGCCCCAGGCCATTGCCCAACAAGAAGAGACAACGATCCTGCTTGCCAAAGGACAGAACGTGCCTTGGAGAGCAAAACGAGGTAAATGGGAGAGCTGGTGGGTGACTAGGGAGGGGACCCATCCCTGTGAATGTGGCACATCTCTGCCAGCTAATCTTTGCTTTGGGGATGTTCTTGGCACTTCAACTGTGGAACTTCACTGTGACAAATGTCCACGTCTAAGGACTCCCTGCACGGCCGTCCTTGACAAGCCACAGTCCCTCAGAGTGGCTCTGCTTACACCTTAGAAGTTTCTAAGTTGGGCAGCCTTTTTTTTTTTTTAATTCTTCTCCATCCAAAATTGACTTTGCTTACCTGAGTAGCTTGAGGCTATACTTCCTAGCTGAGGACCTCTCAAGTCTGACATTCATAGCCTGAATCCTTTCTTGGGATTTATCCTTCTGTGCTCACTATGCAGGCCCCATGGTCCTACAGAGCTAGGAGGACATGGTTATAGTAAATAAATGCAAATGGCATCACTGAGTATGATCTTTAGCTGTGGGGGCGGGGGGGAGGGGGAAGGGGGGTTCAGGGCAGAAGGGCCTCTAGGAGATGCTAAGTGTTGAATTGTGTGAAAAGAGAGGAGAGAGTGGGGAACACAGCAGGACCCTGGGGCTGGGGCTGGGGAGCTAGGGTACTGCTTTGGCTTTCAGGCAAGAACAGATACCATCACACAGGGTCACAGCTTGAGAGTTGCCAGCTCCTAGGGCTCTCACAAAACCCCCGGCTCTTGGCAGCCGGTCCCTGGGGAACAGAACTCACACTGCCCTCTCAGAGTGGGTTGAGCATGTTGATCCACCCCCTTCCCTGATCCTCTTGCGCTTCAGGATAGGGCTTCAGGATAGGTGAGTGGCGCTTCGTTAGGGGTGGAGAGTGAAGACCAGCTGTGGCTACTCCAGGACACGATCAGCAGCCCAGGACACTGTCACCAGCTCACGACACTGTCAGCAGCAGGCCCTTCTCAGAAAGTCTCCAGAAAAGACTGGTACTGTTTCCTGGGACATGTTTCAGCATGGTGGGTCAGCTATGGTTTCCATACAATTAATGCAGAACTCCACGTTGGTGACCAAACTGGAAGAAGCAAGATTTTTAGACTGATTCACCAGGGCTCAAGGCTCAGGCTTAGGAGGCACACAATACAGTTCTAGCCACCGAGCATGGGATAGGGTCCTCTTCTAAGAAGGAAGCTTCCAGAAGTCATCGCTCTCTTCCTCATGCTCACACATTCTAAGTATAGCCTCTAAAACTTTAGAGGGATGATGTGAAGAATCAAGAATAATTGTAATTTTTTTTTTTAAATCAGAAGTGATTAATAGAGCTTTGTTTGGGGCCTTTCTGGGAGGTTGTGGGTGGGGGCTGACAAAAAGCAATGTACTTAACCAGCAAGTCTTTAAAGTCCTTACACTGTGGTTAAAAAACAAAGCACAGATGAGACAACAGCATAAGAGGATGTAATTAAAAGCTAAATTCTATAGCACATGCTGACTTCAACCTCAGTAGGCCTCAGTTTCCTGGTCTGGAAATGAAAGCTCGAGGGGGTTGGGGGGTGACTGCCAAGCCTTCTCAGCTGGGGTTGTAGGGTTTAGGGTTGTGGCCCTGGGGCTCTGGATGGCAAGATTATCTCACTCCCTCTGCATTCTCTGTCAACTCATATAACGTGATAATCCCTGGGATTAGGGCTGTATTTTGAATTTACACCGAACAGTCATGTTCTCAGTCCCTGACTCAACCCTTGGGCGGGTAATCAAATGCTTCCCTCCTGCTTCGATTTGCAGGAAAATTAAGTGGCAGAGTATCGCAGGGCCTTGCTCGGTACCTCACAGGGAGAGTTGGCAGAATTGAGTCTGGAGCCAGGTGGACATGAAGGGGGGTGTGAAGAGTAAGGTGAGACAGGAGGCAGGCGGAGGCAGGAGAAGATGGGCGGTACCTCTCCCATGCCAGGGAGTTTTAAACTAGGAAGAGGAGGCTGGAAGAAGGGCCATAGAAATAAAGCTGTCGAGGGGACCTTCCTTCTGGTGCCTTGACTGGTGAGAATTTTCCTTTTGTCACTGAGCCCAGAAGAGACAAATGCAGTAGCATTTCCCAGGTGGGTGGAAGAGCTATCCCCACCCTTTGCTAGGGTGAGGCTCAGCTTTCTCCCTCAGGGCCCTGGCAAGTCTCTGCGAGGCCCGCCTGCCTACTTGCCCCAAGAGCGCAAACTCAGCTGAAAAACAAAATCAAACCTGGTTGTGGAGGGCCAGGGCGGGGAGGGGATGCGAAGAGACACAGGTGGGGAAAGAAGCAGCTTGGGGGGCCCCGCCCCTCCACCCCCACCCTATGTACCGGGGAGTGGCCTTAAAGGGCTGAGCCAGGTTGGCCAGAAGGCTATGACGTCAGCAAGGGCTGAATAGACTGCCCTAAACCAAAAGCCTTCTAGGGCAATCTGATTGGAGAAACTGAGGCTGAGGGAAAGCAGGTTGGTTGCCTAAGCCTGCACAACTAGGCAGGGCGGGGAAAGAGGACTGAAGCCAGGTCTCCTGGTCAGAGTTCTTGTCACCTGGCTGCGTTAAGCCTCCCTTTGCCACCATAACATTTCCAAAGTCCGGGTGATGAGCAATTGAGTATCACTGTTTTTTTTTTTTTAAAAAAAAAACAACAACAACACCATTTCAGCTATTGCTGCTTTTCAAGGAATCTATTTTAAATTTCAGTGCATTTCCTGTGAAAAGAACCAACATACCACTAAGTCAGATGGCACAGAACAGCATTCTTTGCTATTAAAGGAAGGCTAGCCATGACCTTAATAACCAATATCAACAATGTGAATCTATTTAATGCTGGCAAGGTGCCTTTGCTCCACTGCAAATTTTGAGTTGTTTTACTCTGAAAGAGACGTTGGTGAGTAACGAAGAAGCACGGGGAGTCACACCTAGGCTTTGTCCTCACGGTCATCAGACTGGAAATGCAAGGGTTTCTTCTATGTGCTTTGTTGATGGTTACTGCCCGTGTTCTTGAGATCCCTAAAGTCACTTCACAGCCACCGGTGGTGCATGTCGAAAACATGTGAACATTCTGAGTCATAAGATAATCATGTGGGATGGTTTTCCCACACTGACTCCCACCCAGGTCATGTAGAGATCTGCAGGCCAAGGGGAAAAGCACCTAGGTGGAGCCCCTGCCCCTCGATAAGGCCCAGTGCCTAGCTGAATGCTCTTTGCTAGTGGACTATGTGAAGACGAAGTCTCTGACTGTTCAGTGCCTGCCAAGGGTCATGCCTTGTGCAATGGAACCCCCTTTGGGGCCAACCTTAAGCAGGAACAACACTCCAATTTCTTCACCTACAATCCTAACCACCCCTCTGAAGGCCGCCACAGTGCTGGGGACAGAGTAGGATCACTCAGCCAATGACCCATCCTTCCCTCTTAGCCACCCCAGAGTCCTGGAACAAGGTAGCCCAAGACACCTAAATTCAAAGATCCCAGCAGTGGTTGGCTAACTCCATGAGACTCCGAAGTCTAGCTCCCACTACCAACCTCAGCACTGGCCCCTGTGACCTCCATGCAACTTACGTGACCCAGCAGTGCATTTGGAGCAAGGCGTGCCTTAAGGGAGCCAGTTACTCCCCTCTGTTGTTTTATTCATGTACCTACACAGACCACACCAGCTACAACAATCACAAGGCCTCTGTTGTCACCGGTGTCCTTTGGGCCAGAGGGTCTTTTCGACCGGGTCTTAGGCAATAGACTTGTGTGACACCAGTAGCAGCCAAATTCTTTGTTTCTTTTCCTTTCTCCCCAACCCCACAGGGCTGAAGATAGACTCCAAGCCTCTAAGATGCTAGGAAAGCATCTGCCACCAAGTTTGCCCCTCCTCAAGCTCTATTTTCTTCTTAAATATATTCAAGAATCTCTCAGAACAAAAAGAGGAGAGGCAGGTACCTCAGGGCCTGGAGTCTCTAAGAGTCAGCCAGCTGCTAGAGAGACACCTTGCTTGTTCCGCAGAGGGTCACCTGTGACAGAAGCTCTTTGTCTTTTGTTTTGTTTTATTTCTTTTGTTGAGATACGTTCTCACTATGAAGCCTAGGATAGCCTGCAGCTCATGATTCTCCTGGAGTGCTAGAATTATAGTCACATGTCACCAAACCCAGCACTCTTTGCCACATAGACTTTGATACAATAGATTCTAGTAGCTGGTGGCTGGCGACTAGAGGACAAACACAGAGAGAGAGAGAGAGAGAGAGAGAGAGAGAGAGAGAGAGAGAGAGAGAGAGAGAACAGACAGACAGACAGAAAGACAGACAGAGACACACACAGAGACACAGAGAGACTAAAGATCTGCTTCATGGTCTATACATCTTGGCCAAGTGGCCTCAGACAAAGGTTTTCCTTACCTAAGGCCACCTCTGTTAAAATGTGTTTTCTCAAGTGAGCAGATGGGATGTGTATAGGATAGGTGTGTGCTTGTGCACTGTATATATAAGTGGATACATGTGTTTGTGCATGCGTGCATACTTGCATATATGTATGTGCATACACATGTTCATCTTTCAAAGGGGTGGACTTCAACCCAGACATTGGAGGGGAAGATAAAGGGGTTACCATGTGTCTTCATATGAGGTTCTTGATGATCTGATCAGCAGGAATGGATTTGGGTCTTTTGGGAGCTCTTTAGGGCCAGGGAAGCAGGCTCCCTGTAGTACGTCTCCTCCACAAAGACTTTGACCCTCTTCTGGCACTGAGAAAGACACATAGGCTCAGGTCTCATGGTGTTTCTGGGACTCCTCAGCCTTCCCCCTGACATCCAGGACAGGGTGAAGACACTGGCCATGAGAGAGAGAGACCCAACTGTATTATGCTGGGAAGCTAGTTCACACTGCAGTGTTCCCCCTCCCTCCTCCCTCCTTGGCTGGACCCATTAGTGGGACAGCTGGGTTGGCCTCTGAGTTCAAAATCCAGACTCCATGACACTGGAGCGTAGAATGACTAGGGCTCCACCTTGTCTGAGCTTATGGGAGAGAAGGCAGCCAAGGGCCAGGGCTCTACTGCCACTCGGATATGAGAGAGCCATTGTGTCAACCACCTGCTCAGATCTCCCTTCTAGAAGGAAACATGGGGGTGGGGGGCTAGTTAGGAGTACTCGCTACCCTTCCAGAGGACCGAAGTTCGAGTCCCAGCACTCTTACATCACACAGCTCACAGTTCTCAGTAGCTCCAGTTCCAGGGAATCTGGCACCTGTGTCCTCGGCGGACACCTGCCCATGCAGACATGCACTCCTATACATAGTTAACAGTAATTTTTTAATATTTAAGAAGAGTAAAGTTCATATCCATCTATATAAAACCTCACCTCCCTATCCCCGAGCTCATTCCGGCAGTGATGGGAGCTAAGCAACCCAACTTCTCCAGTGTGTCGGAGGAGGCAGGAAAGGATCGTGGTGAGTGATCTAGCCGGGAGAAGGATGCAGGGTCGGCCGGCACCGCAGCTGCTGCGATGGTTGGCTCTGACAGCAGCTGTTATGAGTGCCAGCTCACCTAGATGCTTCCCACTGCAGATGAGGATCTCCTGGGGACTTCTTGCCCATAAGGAGGTCTTGGAGCCTACAACCAAAGAGGCTAAGAAACAGGTGTCCCTGGAGAGAAAGTCCCCTCCCAAAGAAAGCCTCTCGAGCTGCTGCCTGGAATGCTGTAGTGCTCTCACACCTGGGCTGCAGCCATCTAGGTCTTTTGGGAGATCTGTCTTCAGTTATCTGCAAATGCTTCTTGACACTAACTGGTGAATACTCACAGATTCTGCTCTTCAAGAGATGCTCTTATTGACCAGCTTTCTCAGTCTACATATGCTTCTGAGATAGGCACCAAAATCTTTGGGTTTTTTACATTTTAAAGCTTTTTTTTTTAAGGCAACAACCCAGGTGCGGTGGCTCATCCCTATAATCCTAACAACTTAGGAGGCTGGGGCAGGATAATTATGACTAGGCTATGGGTTAAGACTCCATTTCAGGCCAGGAGTGGTGGCGCTCACCTTTAATCCCAGCACTTGGGAAGCAAAGGCAGGTGGATCTCTCTGAGTTCAAGGCCAGCCTGGTTTACAAAGGGAGTTAGTTCCAAGATAGCCAGGGCTACACAGAGAAACAGAAGCCCTGTCTCAAAAAACACAACAACAACAACAAAAGACATTATTTCAAGCAAACAAACAACAAAAATCAGGTAACAAAGCATATCTGAACCCCAAGGCTGGACTGGCTGTTGTCAGTCAGGTGGTGGTGATGCACGCCTTTAATCCCAGCACTCAGGAGGCAGAGGCAGGTGGATCTTTGAGAGTTCAAGACCAGCCTGATCCACAGAGTTGCAGGACAACCAGGGCTACACAGAGACACCCTGTCTCAAAAAAAGAAGAAAAGAAAAAGGACTGGTTGTTAATCAGACACAATCCTTTAGTTCACAGGCATCTCCAGGATGCTTCTGAGGTTTCCCTGCGTTTCAGGGTGTTGGTGATGGAATGGTAGGTGTGTCTCCTCCCTGCCTTTGAAGACTCACAATGAGGCACTCCCACCCCAGCCTCCTTCAAGGCCAAGTGGCATCACTCGCTGGCCGGATGGACATCAGGGATTCTGACGAGTAGGGTTTTTCTCACAACTGTGTGCCAGGAAATATGAAGCCCAGCCCAGGGTGGGACCTCTGCTTCTCAAGAAGAGTCAGGGACTGGCACTCTCCCTGATGAACTCCCATTTTGGTGACTCAGGCCTCAGTGGCTTCCTCGCTGACACAGACTGCTAAATAAGCAGCACCCTGTGTCTTTAGGAGAACTCTCCATGCCTGCGGCCCTATCTGTCCCCTTTTGGATGCCTTGTTGGTAGAGGACCCGAGTCTGCAAATCCCCAGGAAAACTCAGAGTGATCTGCGTAACAGATGTACCTTGCTCCTCAGGAGCAGATGAAACCCTAGTAAGATGCGAGAGCGCTGTTATCATTACTGTGTGAGGGCCCTCAGTGGGCACAGGCTGGCAATGGTAGTTGCTTGATAAACAAGCACAGAGCCTTGTCCTGGGAGGGGCCTCCTGTCAAGGTCTTTTCTCTGGAAAGCTCTCTCCAGGCCCAAGAGGGATGAGGACTCACTCTGGGAAGTTTGTATGTGCACTGGCTTTCATGAGAAGGGCGTAGGGAGATTGCCTAGCTGAACATGGCCTTGTGGGACACTCCAGTGGGTGTGTGACTTGCCAGGCGGAGAAGGGCGTGTCCTGTGGCAGAGCCAGTTTGGCCAGCCCCACCTTGTTGGCAGAAGCGTGGTTTCAAAATGGGCTAATAGCTGGGGACATGGGCACTCTTTTCATCCTGGCCTGCCTAGCGCATGCACTGCTCCCAAAGAGACAGGAAGTTTCTGTCTGGTTATCTAGAACAGAGAGATCTTTCTAGAATCAGCCATGTCCCAGGTCAGGAAAGAGAAGTCTCCTGGACCTCAGACTGCCTGTGCTGCTTGCATAGGCTGTCTCGTCCTGCTCAGAGCCTTCTATCCTCCACCAGCTCACTTCATCTGTGCAGACCCCCTGAGCAAGGAAGCCACTCGGGAACCCAGTGCTCACCAGCCACTAGAGTCTCCATTCCCAGAAGAAATTCTCCTTAACAATCATAGCTCCCCTTTCCACAAGGGCTTGCTGGGAACCCAGCCCCATGCTGGGCACAGTAAAAATTGCCTTTGGTTTGAAAGGCCTGGAGGGATAATAGAACCCCACTGTACAAACTACAGAACAAACAAGTCCAGGGGACACTGGGTGTGCAGCTGAAGGAGTCCAGCTGTGTGCATCCAGGATGTGGCAAAACAGATGGGGGTGACAGGTTCGAGCAGAAACTTGGGAGAAATGTGAGGTCCGAAAACAGGTGGGCAGGAAGTAGGCGAAGCAGGGGCCAGTGTGGATCTGCTGTTGCGGGCCAGTGGGAGACCGAGTGTTAGGAGGAAAGAGATGGCTGGCTAGGTGGGCTAGGCCAGTTGACTTGCTTCCCCAGCAAATGGCAGAAACACAGTAAGTGCCCCAGCAAGGTTGGGGCTAATGGAAGCGTTTGCCTGAGGAAGGTGGAAGTGATGGTGTGAAAAGGCAGGGGCTAGAGGAACCCTGTGGGCCAAATAGGGGGCTGGTGGGAGAAGTTAGGAGGGGCCCAGGAACACACTGAGGAAAACTAGGGCCACAGTCTAAGTGGTGGCAGTGCAAAAGAAGGAAGCGGACAGAATGCTCAGGTGGCCACCACCTCTTCCAGAATGTCTGCCCCGTGACTTCAGCAAATACAAGTTTCTTGGGCCTTGGAGCCTAAGAAAGGTATCGATTTGCCTTGATCCGGTTCACTCACGTTCCCTGCCTACACAGTGAGTAGTGGGCTCCCGAGAACTTCCTACTTAAGGAGGAGCAGAAAGAGAGGGACCATCAATGTGCGTTGAAATGCCACACTTCTTCAGGAAAAAGGAGAAGGGAAGAAAGCATTAAGGGGCCAAGGGACCTTAAAGGCAGGGCCACTAAACAGCCCGGGACCTCATTAGCATAATGAAGAAGTGTCTTCCTCTGATGTAGGGACAGCCACATAAGGCAACAAATGCCTCCTGGCACAAAGCCTGGCTTCACTCTTTGCGCAGGTGAGTTACTAGACAAGTCATCAGGAGAAGGGCGGGCAGAACATGGCCTGGTAGTGGAACCTTCTGGCCAGTGCAGTCTTGTCTGGCTTGCCTTGGAGCTGTGGTCACAAGGGCCGATTCCCAAGGGCCCCGTGAGTGTTCCAAATGGAGAAGAGTGCCTCTGTCCTCACACCCTGGGCTTCAGCTTAGCTGCCTAGCCCAGCCTGTCGACTAAACGGTCAGTTCTGCTCCCAGGAAGTTGAGTTTCTAGTCTGGAATGCTTTGATCTATGGACTGTCCCACCTGGGGTTTGAGTTTCCCAAGAAGGCATGGGACAGTCCGACATGGTGTGTGCGTGTCTGTGTGTGTGTGTGTGTGTGTGTGTGTGTGTGTGTGCCCCCTTTGTATTCAAAGAAGAGAAGGCTGCCAGCAGATTCCTATCTGAGTGTGGGAGTGTAGCTAGAGCGGCATTGGCAGCAAAGCTCTCCCACCTGCTGTGGGCACAGGTGTCCACTCATTCTCTTCTGGCTACAGCTGTTTGCTTAGGACTTAGAAGAGAGTGTTTGGAAACAGAGGTGGGGGTGGGATTGCTATCATTTGGAGCCCCAGGGCAGGGCCATCATAAACATCCTGTGATGTCTGGGCATCCAGACAATGAAGAAGTGTCCTGCCACAGATGCCAGGAGCACCCGTGTAAGGAAAGAGTGCTCCATTTTGGCAGAAAGCCTGCTTCACAATTCGTGTACCATCTGGGTAGAACAGCCACCACCATTTTCCCAAGCGTACTTAGACCTGTTCTGCGCTGAGGAATGAGCTCAGCGTGGGGCTCTGAGTACTGGCTGTCTCCTTTCTGGACGCCTTCTCTTTAGAAATGGTGTGGGTCATTTAAAGGGGAGGGGGAGCCAAGGGGACTGGGGAAATAGCTCAGTCACTGAATGTATTGTCATGCCCCGGCCCCCCCCCCCCCGTGAGGACCTGCATTTGAATCCCCAGTACCCATGTGTAAAGCCTGGCATGCTGGCGTGACGGCATGTGCGTGGAGTCCAAGCATTAGGAAGGCAGAGACAGGAGGATCCCTCCCTGGAGTACACGTGCGTGGGTGTGCACCCTCAGCCAGCTCCTAAAGGCAGCCCGGTGTGAGAGTCAGACACGGATGCAGGTGGTCTGAGTACTTGTGTCATGTCCACTTCTAATTTACAGACATTAGTCTAATGATGTCTAATGGCCCTCTATGTCATGAACAATTAGGGTCTCGGCTATACAGCTGCAGAACCGTAGACATACTGGCTTTAAGTCCTTTGCCTAAGGTTGTATCCGAGGAAGCCACCTACACAGCCAAAGTAGTCTAACTCCAGTTTGTGCTCTTGGCTACCACATCTCCTTCTCAGTGCATATGTCCTAACCTGG
Organism: Acomys minous; assembly: GCF_964271855.1. NCBI lineage: Eukaryota > Metazoa > Chordata > Mammalia > Rodentia > Muridae > Acomys > Acomys minous. Next base: position 53,929,760 of record NC_140483.1, read on the forward strand.
TTCTGCTTGAAGGAAGTGTTTGGATTCCCAAGATGCCACTGGCATTTCAGCCTTAGAGGCTGCAGCCACAGCTGGGTCGTGGGCCACCTGTGCAGAGAGGGCTAGAGGCAGTATGCTTTTTCTGAGCCTTGGAGAGGACAGGGGCCAGCTGAGGTCTTCCTCCTGCTTGTCAAAGAACCAGCAGCAGAAGCCAATGGAGATGGGAGAGACCCATCTCCAGCTGTGCTGCTGTTCGTGCAATCCAGCGGCTGTGACTTTAAAAGCTGGGGTGGGGCTCCCAAGAATGGATGACACTACTGGGGTGTGGTGGATGGGGAGGAACTCCCCCATCCCCCGGGGGCAGCCCACCTCGCTGGGACTTGCCAGGGCCGCCTGCCCGCCCCCCCTCCCTGCTCCTTTTCCCAGCACAGGTTGCCTCTGAGCCTAGAACTTCTTTCACTCAGGCTTAATCAGCAGGATGGCGTCTCTGCTGGGTCTGGGCCAGGAGAGCGTGTGCACTCCTCATCAGGTGTCTGAGATGACTCGCAGCTGTGTCACTTGCTGAGAACAAGGGAGCTCCTGTTGATTTTCCCTCTGAAGCCCAGCCTGCCACGGGGGGGGGGGGGGGGGGGTGGCACGGGGTAGGGGGGAGGTGTTCTGTCTTCCCCGCCAAAGCACTATCTGCCGCCTTCCTTCCCAAAAGAAGGCAGACTATGGCCGTTGCCTGACGTGGTGGTGGCCTCTTTACACTTTGCATTTAATCGTCAACGAGGCCAGTTCATCCCTGAATGCCAAAGACAACTACCAGTTCCTCTGAGCCTCTGCCTTGCTGTTGTTTGTGTCTCTCTCCCAACTCCCACGGGCCACCTCACTGTGTGGCAGGGTGGTTTGACCCAGTTTGGGGAAGAAAACTGTACCCGCTTGGTGTGGGTAAAGGGAGTGTATGTAACCTGCCACCACCAAGGTTAACAGTCTGCGGCTTCTTGTTTTTGGACACTGCTTCCAGCTGAAAGCGTCACACCCGTCCTTTCAGGGAACGGGATCAATTCCCCCCCCCCCCCCCGCCCCCTTAGTTCTGTGTGGCTAGATCCAGTGTAGCCAGGAATCGCTGGTCACTTAACCGTGCCCCCTCAGACACATAGTTTGCATCCACTTCCTCTTTTCTGTCTTTCTCCACGTCATCCCTTGCTTAGGGTTGTTGGGTGGGTAGCCTCTGGGCTGGACTTGGCCCTCACTCATCCCAGGAAAGGTGAGTCCCAAGTCAGCATCCATGTGGGGAGGTTTTTTTTAATCAGGTTCGATGTTGATCCTGTGGTCTGAGAACAAGTTCTAGCAGGCCAGAGCCGCCAGCTTTCGGGTCTGGGAAAGTCTTCTGTGGACAATTCAGTAAGGGCTGATTCCCACCAAATCCTCTGGCTTTGTCGGCTCCTCTTGAAGAAGCCAGTTCCCTGCTGGGCTTACACGACCCTTAAGGACACCTCATTATTCATGGGACAGTTCCCCTTTGGACAACTTTCTGGCCTGCTTCTCTTCTGATGACACAGCCCAGAGGTCTTTCTGCATCCACTCTGTACCCAGCACCACCTCTGTGTGCCCAGGGGCTCCCTAGCTAGCAGCTTGAACAGAACAGACATTTCCAAATGTGTCACACAAGTGCTGGTGCCATCTGGCTGTCAGAAGCTGCCGCTGTGTGTGACAAAGCTTAAGACAAAAGCCTCATGGGCGCTGCTCCTGCCCAGTGACTATTGAAGATCCTCTTGCAGATTTTTTCCATGTGGCTGGATCAGTGGTTTAGAACTTCCTTTCACACATTCCCATAATAAAAAGTATACTTGGGGGCTGGAAACATGGTTCAGCAGTTAAGAGCCCTGGTTGCTCTTCTAGAGGACCTGGGTTCAATCCCCAGCAGCCACATGGCAACTCACAATCACCTGTAACTGGAATGCCAAGGAATCTGGTGCCTTCTTGGGCACTAGACATACATGTGGTGTGTAGGCATATATGCAGGAAAAATTTACACACCCATGTACATAAAATAAATTATATTAGGCCGGTGTGGTGGTGCACGCCTTTAATCCCAGCACTCAGGAGGCAGAGGCAGGTGGATTGCTGTGAGTTCGAGGCCAGCCTGATCTACAGTGTGAGTCCAGGACAGCCAAGGCTACACAGTGAAACCTTGTCTCAAAAAACCAAAATAAATAAATAAATAAATAAATAATATTTCTAATTTTAAAAAGTACATTTTACATTGCAATTTATAATTTATTCACTGTAGCATAAAACAGGTTATGCCTCTGTCGCGTTGCACTCTGTATTGTACGTTTTCCGATATATTTCTTTATTCTACACTTTTTTTTTTTTTTTTGAGACAGGGTTTCTCTGTGTAGCCTTGGCTGGCCTGGACCGGCTTTGTAGACCAGGCTGACCTCGAACTCACAGCGATCCACCTGCTTCTGCCTCCTGAGTGCTGGAATTAAAGGCGTGCGCCACCACGCCCGGCTATTCTACACTTTTAATAAGAATGGGCACATCTGCTAAAATGACCTCATGTTCCACAGTGGACCATGACCTGCATCTGAAAAAACAATATAGCAAGGAGAAAATGCCCAAGGTTCCTTTCTTCACTGTTTGTGGAGATCCCCTGAGCGCTGTAACAGGGCAAAGAAGGGCTACCTTCCTTTGTGACAGCTCAATTCAGCATCCCAGTTAAGAGCGTGACTAACCCCTCATCCCTTTGCCGTGTAGATCTACAATGGGACCCTCAAACGGGAGCCTGAGAACCGGCGTTTCAGCTCCTACAGCCAGATGGAGAACTGGAGCAGGCACTATCCCCGTGGCAGCTGTGCCACCCCTGGAGCCGGCAGTGACATCTGCTTCATGCAGAAAATTAAGGCGAGCCGCAGCGAGCCTGACCTCTACTGTGACCCGAGGGGCACGCTGCGCAAGGGCACGCTGAGCAACAAAGGCCACAAGACCACCCAGAACCGATACAGCTTTTACAGCACCTGCAGCGGGCAGAAGGCCGTCAAGAAGTGTCCCGTGCGACCGCCCTCCTGCGCCTCCAAACAAGACCCTGTGTGTGTGCCACCTATCTCCTGCAACAAGGACCTGTCCTTTGGCCACTCAAGGGCCAGTTCCAAGTAAGTGCTGCGGGGCTGTGGTGGGGCCAGGTGGGAGGCAATCTGCTAGCCTGACTCACTCTGTCAGGGACTCCCAAGGAGGAGGGGAGAGGCTCAGGCTGTATTCTGACTCCGCTGTTGCCACCTTGAGGAGTCTCTGGTATGATGGGCCACTGGCCTCGGGGAGTCTTTAGAGTGAAAAGGCCACGGAACCCAGACATCGTGGACAAGTGACTTAGGGCCACAAGCCACGAACAAAGGGAAGCCAAAGGAGAAAAGCTTAGCAGGCTAGAAGCTGCCACACTGTCTCTCTGCTCAGCAACATCAGCAGCACCCGGGGATGTGCTAGAACTACTCGTGCTCTGGGCTGAAGAGATATCGTAGCAGTTAAGAGCACTGGCCACTTTTCCAGAGGACCCAGGTTTGATTACCAGCACCCACATTGGTGGCTCACAACAACCATCTGAGAGCCAGCATTCTTTTCTGGCCTCCAATTATGCAGGTTGTACACAGACAATCATGCAGGCAGAACACCCACGTGTGTAAAATAATAAAATATTTTTAAAAAACTAAATATTCATTCAGGGGCCCCATACAGTCTTACAGACACTTGGAGGTCCTAGCAATGTGTGTTCCAACAAGCCTCCTGGCCGAGCTCTCTCTCTCTCTCTCTCTCTCTCTCTCTCTCTCTCTCTCTGACACACACACACACACCACATACACACCACACACACACACACCACACCACTGTGAAGAATGAGCCATCCTGCAGAGAGCCACAGGCACAGGATACCTTGGGGCCACAGTGACACTGATCCTACCTCTCTCAAGGCCCAGAGCACCATGAACCCTCCAACTGTCCCTTATCACCTAATGGCAGCCACTCATTTATTTGGCAGGCATTTAGGGAGCATTCTCCTCCATGTGGGCTCTGGGGTGAGCACAGGAGGCACAGCCATGTTGATGCAACCCTCAGCAGCTCTGAAACATGCTCTTGGTGACTGAGGAGCGTCGTTGTGATCTTCCTATTCAAACCCTTGCCAGGCAGGCCCTGGTGAGGAGTAAACAAAGCCCAGAGAGGGCAGCAAGCTTGCCCAGGGTCACACAGCTGGTTCTCTACCCTGCACTCTTTCCTACTAGTCCCACACTGTGCTCAAAGAAAGCAGAATCCAGCTTGAAGGACGGAAGATGTGTTTAGAATACCTTGTGAAAGGAGTCAGAAATCCCTTTCTTTTGGAGACTTAATCCTGGCACCATTATGGCCCCCAGCTGGAGGTCTAAGATTGAGTGGCAAGCCATGCAGAAGGGACATTTGACTGATAAAGGTAAAGCAATGGCTTCTCAGTAGAGGGCAGGTGTGTGACTAGCCCAGGGCCAGAGAACTCTGCTTCTTGAGTGATATGTAGTTGGATTATCCTACCTGAAACTATGGCTCTTTCTGGAGCACTGGCTCTGGGCTAGTATTGATCCTGTACAAATAAAGAGAGGGTTCCACTGTAGATGCTGAGGACATCTATGGAGTAGGGCTGGGTACCTCGGAAGGTCTGTCTCTGCCCTCTGGGACCTCTTCTCTCTGTTCAGAAGGAAGACACACACAGGTGGAAAGGCTGCCTGTGGCTGTACATCATGGGAGCTTGGGGAGTTCCCCAGGTGAGGATTCCCTCCTTGGAAAGAGTTCCTGGAAGAGAGACTCGGCAGGCCTGGGCTAGGCCTTCGTGTCTGGAACTGAGGAAGCCTTGCTACAACCAACAGACTCTTGCCAGAGGCTAGGGAATGTGCCAGGGGTTGTGGTAGAGCCAAACAGTCAGTAAACAGTGAACTAACCGCCATCTGCTGTACAGCAACCTAACACATGCCTTCAATGTCTGTCTAAACTGTTTGAATTTGAGCCTAATGTATGGAGAAGCTGTGGATGGTTTCTGAGCTGGAGAACAATCTAGTGGACAGGATTTTAGGATCTTGTTAGAGACTGTAACGTATTGGCTGGAGTGGCTCTCCAACCGCTAGCCCCATGAGAGTGATCCTAACACAGACGTATGTGGTGACTGTGAAAATAAGAAAGACTAAATGTAAGGGGTGTGTGTGTGTGTGTGTGTGTGTGTGTGTGTGTGTGTGTGTGTGTGTGTGTGTGTGTGTATGAAGT